>NW_025533698.1:300000-514279 GCF_020615455.1 Coregonus clupeaformis
AAACCTTATTCCTTGTGATTTATTTTGGGACTGTATTATTTGTACACATTTAACCCTTTATTTTTGGGGGCACAATTCTACCTCCATATTTACATTCATTTGTATTGGACACCTTCAAACGAGTCCCGTGACACTTGTGGGGGTCATAAAGCGAAACAGAGAACACCATTGTGTTCGCTACAGAAGATTATGTGAGAAGACATATTTTCAGGATGTCTCATGGTCTGACAAACACAGCTGTAGCTTGGCGACCTTCCACTGCAGATACGGAAGGCCGCCATAGGCGAATGTGGTGGATTGAGAAACAGCCCATGCAAAACACCTGATATCTCTAGCTTAAATTGACAGCTTTTGATGGGGATTTTTTTATTATGCAGATCAGAGATGTCAAGATTCACACCTTACATAAGGCAATTTCAGAATGTGGGGAGGTCCCAGTGAAAGTTGTGTACTTGCCTCCACCAATCCAATGCATTTAAATTATGGGAAGTAGGGAGCAAGTGCACACTTCAGGAGAAAGGAGATATTATTGGTACACACCCAGATGCTCTGTTAATCAACCACATTGGTCCACCACAAAGCTACCTTGGTCCAAACTGTCACATGGTCCAGTTTTACACTTGTTGTTGATAACAGAAGGTATAGTCCCATGGGTGGAACTATGAGAGAAAAACGTCTACCCTTCTCCACCCTCTCCTCTTCTCCACCCTCTCCTCTTCTCCACCTCTCCTCTTCTCCACCCTCTCCTCTTCTCCTCTTCTCCCCCCTCTCCTCTTCTCCCCCTCTCCTCTTCTCCACCCTCTCCTCTTCTCCCCCTCTCCTCTTCTCCTCCTCTCCTCCCACCTCTCCTCTTCTCCCCCTCTCCTCTTCTCCACCCTTTCCTCTTCTCCTCCTCTCCTCTTCTCCCCCTCTCCTCTTCTCCCCCCTCTCCTCTTCTCCCCTCTCCTCTTCTCCACCCTCTCCTCTTCTTCCCCTCTCCTCTTCTCCCCCTCTTCTCTTCTCCCCCTCTCCTCTTCTCCTCCTCTCCTCTTCTCCCCCTCTCCTCCTCTCCTCTTCTCCCCTCTCCTCTTCTCCTCCTCTACTCTTCTCCCACTCTCCTCTTCTTCCCCTCTCCTCTTCTCCTCCTCTCCTCTTCTCCCCCTCTCCTCTTCTTCCCCTCCCCTCCCCTCCCCTCTTCTCCTCCTCTCCTCTTCTCACACTCTCCTCTTCTCCCCCTCTCCTCTTCTCCACCCTCTCCTCTTCTTCCCCTCTCCTCTTCTCCCCCTCTCCTCTTCTTCCCCTCCCCTCTTCTCCTCCTCTCCTCTTCTTCCCCTCTCCTCTTCTCCTCCTCTCTTCTTCTCACCCTCTCCTCTTCTCCGCCTCTCCCCCTCTCCTCTTCTTCCCATCTCCTCTTCTCCCCTTCTCATTCTCCCTCCCCTTATATAATATACATTAGAGGAGGGGAGGGAGGGTGGGAGAGAGGGAGGGAGGGAGGGAGGGAGGGAGGGAGTAATGGTCAGAACCAGAGAGAGGGGAGGGAAGGGCGAGGAGAAGATGGAGGAGGGGGAGAGAGAGAGATCTGAGAGAGAGAGAGAATATATAATATATTTTTATCCCTGACTTCTCACCAGTGATGTCATCATAACCAGTAACCTTACCCACTTTTGGCCCAGCCCAGCCTGACCCTGACATATAGCATCAGGCCTGTTGAGTTGACTTGGGTAACAGACCTCTAGCTTCTACACCACATCCCCCCTTCTCCTGCTCTAACACGAGACCTCATCAGTACTCATTTTGGGTGCTGGTACTGTTTATATTTAGGAGCTGGAACATTAACCAATATTCTATAAGAGGTGAACTCAAGCAGTAGAAAGTTAGAGGTGATATTATAGGACACACTATGTGAAACATTGCTGCAAGACAGATCCGTTTGCTGTGTTTAGCTGGGCTCAACCACTGATCCAAGATAAGTTGCTAAGAAGTTTATCTCACATCATTGAAGTAAGGAACTAATGAGATAGAAGTCATATAGCCTAGCAGTATTTTCCACTCTTCAGTCCACTCTTCATGACAGTAGACTTGTATAGCTCTTCTCCATCACATCACGTGTGTTGTTGCACCATACCAACTATAAGCCTATCTTCTCCATCACATCATGAAAGGTCATGTTGATGTTAATTTCTCCTCTCTTTTGCCCCTCCCCATCTCTCTCTCTCTCACTCTCTCTCTCAGTTCAATTCAAAGGGGTTTCATTGACATGGGAAGCATATGTTAACATTGACAAAGCAAGTGAAATAAACAATCACAAACAGTAAACTTTAAACACACAAAAGTTTCAAAAGAGAAAGTCATTTGAAATGTTAATAATTTAACTATATAAAAAAACAAAAAATAAAAATGAGTGTATCAGTCCTGACCTGTATAGGCCGTCGGTCAATACACTGTAAATGAAATATAAACTAGCTGGCTCCACTAGGGTCCTCTCAGCCAGGTGGCTCCACTAGGGCCCTCTCAGCCAGGTGGCTCCACTAGGGCGCTCTCAGCCAGGTGGCTCCCCTAGGCCCTCTCAGCCAGGTTGCTCCACTAGGGCCCTCTCAGCCAGCTGGTGTTTGTAGGAGAGTGTGAGCTATCTGTGCAAAAAGTATAAGTACAAATGGCTGAGAATTTTGATAACTATATAAAAGAAAGATTAAAGTATTTTCACTGCCTGGAACATTAAGGAATATTAAGCCAATATTCTATAAGAGGTGAACTCAAGCAGTAGAAAGTTAGAGGTGATATTATATAACAAACTATGTGAAACATTGCTGCAAGACAGATCAGTTTGCTGTGTTTAGCTGGGCTCAACCACTTATCCAAGATAAGTTGCTAAGAAGTTTATCTCACATCATTGAAATAAGGAACTAATTTGATAGAAATCATATAGCCTAGCAGTATTGGCTTGGTGCGGGGAGCAGGAACAGGCCGGGCCGGGTTGGCGACGCGCACCAGAGGTTTGGTGCGAGGAGCAGGAACAGGCCGGGACGGGCTGGCGACGCGCACCACAGGTTTGGTGCGAGGGACAGGAACAGGCCGGAACGGGCTGGCGACGCGCACCACTGGCTTAGTGCGGGGAGCAGGAACGGGTCGGGCCGTACTGGGAACACGCACCACTTGCTTAATGCGGGGAGCAGGAACGGGCCGGACCGTAATGGGAACACACACCACTGTCCTCGTGCGGGAAGCAGGAATGGGACGGGTCGTACTGGGAAGACGCACCACTGGCTTAGTGTGGGGATCAGGAACGGGCCGGACCGGACTGGCGACACGCACCCCTTGCTTGGTGCGAGGAGCGGGACTGGGTTCCCTTATAAACCCCCGCTCCTTCTGCTGCCTAACCAGCTCCTCTCGCCGTGCCTCTACACTCTCCTTCTCCCTTATAGCCTCCTGTAGCTCCTCCCTCTGACCAAATAACTCCTGCTCCCTCTGAACCAATAGCCCCCGTAACCTGGTGGCCTCCTCTCCTAACCTGCAGAATCGCCCTGTCGCTGCCTCCTGCTGCCTCTTCGTCCACACCGTGTGCCCCCCCAAAAAATTTTCTTGGGGTTGCCTCTCGGGTCTCAGTCGTCGGCACTGTTGGCGCCTTTTCTCCTCTCCTACCTGGGCATCCTCATTCATCGCCCTCCGGTAACGGACGGCCTCTTCCTCCGTGATTCTCCCCCAACCGAGGAGGACATCTACTAAAGTAACCTCCTGTTTAATTCCCGGCGTTTGCTCCTGAACACACTGCTTGGTCCTATTTTGGTGGGATCTTCTGTCACGATCGTTCATGAACGAAAAGGACCAAGGCGCAGCGTGATATGCATTCATATTTATTTACGTACTGAACACACGACAAAACAACAAACGAAACGTGAAGTCCAAGGTAGACAAATAACATACCTCACACGGAAAAAGATCCCAAAACTAACTGGTGCCAACAGGCTGCCTAAGTATGGTCCCCAATCAGAGACAACGAGCAACAGCTGCCTCTGATTGGGAACCACACAGGCCAACATAGATCTACCCATTCTAGATCTTAAACACAGAACATCGACATAGCAAACACAACCCAGAAAATACACACCCTGACTCAACAAATCAAGTCCTCAGAGTCAGGGCGTGACATTTAGCCATAGTTGTTTAGTTGTATTTCTACACACCCCATTTAGCCATACCCTAGGTTTAGCTGTATTTCTACACACCCCATTTAGCCATACCCTAGGTTTAGCTGTATTTATACACCCCCAAACTACTTCCTGCGGCTACAGGACAGAGGAGGAGGGGAGGGGAGATGGAGAGTGAGAGAGAAGAGGAGTAGAGAGAGGGAGAGAGTGAGGAGGGGAGGGTAGTGGAGAGAGAGAAGAGGGGACAGAGGACGGGAGATAGAGAGGGAGATGTCAAAGGGCTGCGAGAGATGAGCAGAGAGAGATGGGGCGGAGGAGAGAGGATGGGTGGGGGGCGGAGGAGAGCGTAGTGGAGAGAGAGGAGAGGGGAGGGGATTGGAGGGGAGGGGAGGGGAGGGGAGATATAGACCCCATTTAGCCATACCCTAGGTTTAGCTGTATTTCTACACACCCCATTTAGCCACACACTAGGTTTAGCTGTATTTCTACACACCCCATTTTGCCATACCCTAGGTTTAGTTGTATTTCTTCACACCCCATTTAGCCATACCCTAGGTTTAGCTGTATTTCTACACCCCCAAACTACTTCCTGCGGCTATGGGACAGAGGAGGAGGGGAGGGGAGATGGAGAGTGAGAGTGAAGAGGAGTAGAGAGAGGGAGATGTCAAAAGAGATAGGGCTGACAGACTAACACGCAGTCAACTGAATATCTTTTCATAACTGACTTCTCACCAGTGATGTCATCATAACCAGTAACCTTGTCCACTCTTCAACTCTTGGTACGGCTCAGCTTGACCTCTGACCTATGAAATGAATGATTTCAAAAACAGACAAAAGCAAAGGTATTAAATTATATATAAACTCATCTGCAAAGAGAGGTTCACCTTTCCACGGAAGGGGAATGTGTGTACACATGGGTGTTATTGCATCATACCAACTATAAGCCTATCTTCTCCATCACATCACGTGTGTTGTTGCACCACACCAACTATAAGCATATCTTCTCCATCACATCATGGAAGATGATGTTGATGTTCATTTCTCCTCTCTTTTGCCCCTCCCCCTCTCTCTCTCTCTCAGTCTCTCTCTCAGTTCAATTCGAAGGGGTTTCATTGACACGGGAAACATATGTTAACATTGACAAAGCAAGTGAAATAAACAATCACAAACAGTAAGCTTTAAACACACAAAAGTCTCAAAAGAGAAAGTCATTTGAAATTTAACTATATAAAAAAACAAAAAATAAAAACGAGTGTATCAGTCCTGACCTGTATAGGCCGTCGGTCAATACACTGTAAATGAAATATAAACTAGCTGGCTCCACTAGGGTGCTCTCAGCCAGGTGGCTCCACTAGGGCCCTCTCAGCCAGGTGGCTCCACTAGGGCCCTCTCAGCCAGCTGGTGTTTGTAGGAGAGTGTGAGCTGTCTGTGCAAAAAGTAGAAGTACAAATGGCTGAGAATTTTGATAACTATATAAAAGAAAGATTAAAGTATTTTCACTGCCTGGAACATTAAGGAACATTAAGCCAATATTATATAAGAGGTGAACTCAAGCAGTAGACAGTTAGAGGTGATATTATAGGACACACTATGTGAAACATTGCTGCAAGACAGATCAGTTTGCTGTGTTTAGCTGGGCTCAACCACTGATCCAAGATAAGTTGCTAAGAAGTTTCTCACATCATTGAAGTAAGGCACTAATGAAATAGAAATCATATAGCCTAGCAGTTTTTTCCACTCTTCAGTCCACTCTTCATGACAGTAGACTTGTATAGCTCAGTGGAGCCCCAGTTAGAGACAGATATGATACCGGCAGTGATATTGATGATCCTGTTCTGGAGCATATGTTTTGATATTGTAAGATATATGATCATTTGCAGGGTTAGTAAATAACATTCAACTGGATACAGACAGTAAAAATCTGTCTTAAAGCAGGACAATGATGTAATCACCAGTAAATGTAATTTACTGTAGCATAACTGTCACGATCGTTGACGGAAGCGCACCAAGGCGCAGCGTGATAGGCGTACATACTTTATTTAGTACACACACGAACCAAAACAATAAACCAAATGATACGTGAAGTCCTAGGTCATAACACAAACCAAACGGAACAAGATCCCACAAAATAACAGTGCCAAACAGGCTGCCTAAGTATGGTACCCAATCAGAGACAACAAGCTACAGCTGCCTCTGATTGGGAACCACCCTGGCCAACATAGATCTAAATGATCTAGAACACAAACATAGAAAACTAAACAATGAAACCTACACACCCTGGCTCAACATGAAAGAGTCCCCAGAGCCAGGGCGTGACAGTACCCCCCCCCAAAGGCGCGGACTGCGACCGCGCCAACCAAACACAAGAGGGTAGGGGCCGGGTGGGCATTCCGCCTCGGTGGCGGATCCGGCTCCTGGCGTGACCACCACTCTCTCTCCACCCCCCCGTAGCACCCCTGATCTGGTCTGGCCCCGCTGGCCGGAGCTGGACTGGACACCGGTGGAGCGGATTGCTCTGGCTCCGGAGTGGAGCAGCTGCCCGGTGCCGGACCAGGCACTGGTGGAACAGGCACGGGCCGTGCCGGACTGACGACGCGCACCACTGGCTTGGTGCGGGGAGCAGGAACGGGCCGGACCGGGCTGGCGACGCGCACCACTGGCTTGGTGCGAGGAGCAGGAACAGGCCGGACCGGGCTGGCGACGCGCACCACAGGCTTGGTGCGGTGAGCAGGAACGGGCCGGACCGGGCTGGCGACGCGCACCACTGGCTTGGTGCGGGGAGCAGGAACAGGCCGGACCGGGCTGACGACGCGCACCACAGGCTTGGTGCTAGGGAAAGGAACAGGCCGGGCTGGACTGTGGAGACGGACTGGAGGTCTGGAGCGGAGAGCTGACACAACCCGTCCTGGCTGAATGCCTATTTCCACACAATCTGTGTGAGGCATCAGCACAGGACATACAGGGCTGTGCACTCGTACTGGCACTACAGCACGTGGCACTGGCGCAGGATATCCGGGACCGAGGAGGGGTACTGGAGGCCACGAGCGTTGAGCCGGCACACTCCGTACTGGCTGCATGCCCACCTTAGCACGACACGTGTGTTTTGCTAGCACAGGACGTACAGGACTGTGCCGGAACACTCGCGGCACAGTACGTGGCTCCGCATAACACGGAACATGCCCAGTCTCACGCTGCCTAGCCTGAGTACGGGGAGTTGGCTCTGCTCTACCTCTAGGCTCCGCCAACCACCCTTCCAGCCCCCCAAACCTGGTGGCCTCCTCTCCTAGTCCGCCGATTCGCCCTGTAGCTGCCTCCAGCAGCCCCGTCGTCCACGCCGTGTGTCCCCACAAAACCATTTTTTGGGGTTGCCTCTCGCGTATCCGACGTCGGCACGGTTGGCGCCATTTCTCCTCTCCTGCCTGGGCATTTACTTTTGCCCATGGCCCTCTGCCCGCGAATATGTCCTCCCAAGACCACCATTCGCCCACTTGGGACATCGCCAACTTCTCCTGTTTGGCACGCTGCTTGGTCCTCTGGTGGTGGGATCTTCTGTCACGATCGTTGACGGAAGCGGACCAAGGCGCAGCGTGATAGGCGTACATACTTTATTTAGTACACACACGAACCAAAACAATAAACCAAACGATACGTGAAGTCCTAGGTCATAACACAAACCAAACGGAACAAGATCCCACAAAATAACAGTGCCAAACAGGCTGCCTAAGTATGGTCCCCAATCAGAGACAACAAGCTACAGCTGCCTCTGATTGGGAACCACCCTGGCCAACATAGATCTAAACGATCTAGAACACAAACATAGAAAACTAAACAATGAAACCTACACACCCTGGCTCAACATTAAAGAGTCCCCAGAGCCAGGGCGTGACAATAACTGTCCATCTGGGGACAGGCACTAATGTCATTTAAGGTGTGATGGTGTGTGTGATGTTGTATATTCAGTGTGTCAATGATTGATTGTATCTGTCCCTATGGAAATGAATGAGAGTATATATGATGTATCTATTTAATATTCGTCTAATTTTTCTATGGCCTCCCGAGAGGCGCAGTGATCATAGGCACTGCATCGCAGTGGTAGAGGCGTCACTACAGACCCAGGTTCGATCCCAGGCTATATCACAACCGGCCGGGATTGGGAGTCCCATAGAGCGGCGCACAATTGGCCCAGCATCGTCCGGGTTAGGGGAGGGTTTGGCCTGGGTAGGCCATCATTGTAAATAAGAATTTGTTCTTAACTGACTTGCCTAGTTAAATAAAGGTTTATTAAAGTTCAATAGAGCAAGGGGAAGGGGGGTAGCTAGAGGTCTGTTACCCAAGTCAACTGAGTCAAGCTCAACAAGCCTGATGCTATATGTCAGGAAGAGAGAGAGAGAGAGAGAGAGAGAGAGTGAGAGGAGGGGAGGGTAGTGGAGAGAGAGAAGAGGGGACAGAGGACGGGAGGGGAGAAAGAGAGGGAGATGTCAAAGGGCTGCGAGAGATGAGCAGAGAGAGATGAGGCGGAGGAGAGAGGAGAGGTGGGGGGCGGAGGAGAGCGTAGTGGAGAGAGGGGAGGGGAGGGGAGGAGGGAGGGGGAGGAGAGGAGGGGAGGGAGGGAGATAGAGACCCCATTTTGCCATACCCTAGGTTTAGCTGTATTTCTACACACCCCATTTAGCCACACACTAGGTTTAGCTGTATTTCTACACACCCCATTTAGCCATACCTGTCACGGTTTACTAAGCCAGAACCCAGAAGCAGACCAGGACAAGGTACGTTGAGACAAAGGTGAGTGTTTATTTAATAGATTCCCGAGTGAGGCTGAATAATCCAGGGAACAGAGCGGGTGGCGTGGATGGGTTGTTGAGGGTGCAGTGGTAGGTCCAGTAATGGCTCGGCAGCCGCCGACCATCAGGCAGAGGTTGGGTGAAGGTTCCGGGTGAGAGACTGCAGACAGAACAAAACGGAGGTAAGTACACAGCAAGTCAACAAGGTGCAAAACAACAAAACTAACGCTAGATGTTCCAAGGCTGATACACGGACAAACATACTGTTCATGGCTAACGATCCGGCAGGGACTGGATGTTAGGCCAGAGCCTAAGAAGGGTGATGATCAGGACCAGGTGTGCAGATTGCTGATGGGATGCAGGTGCGGAAATCAAGAGAGCTCCCCGGAGCGTTCCCGAACCCTCGGGAAACTGGAGATCACGAACAGAAAAACTAGTCACCAGACAGGACCCGACTCAGACTGCCGGGATCGTTACAGTACCCCCCTCCGGATTGACGCCACCGGGCGGACTCCCGGAGCGCCAGGATGGAGGCGGTAGAAGTCACTGATGAGGTCAGCATCTAGGACCTGTCGCCGCGGAATCCAACTCCTCTCTTCAGGACCATACCCCTCCCAGTCCACGAGATACTGGAAACCCCGGCCCCGCCGTCTGGAATCCATGATGCGACGCACCGTGTAGGCAGGACCACCTCCGATCATCCGAGGAGGAGGAGGAGGAGGCGGAGGAGGCAACAGAGGACTGAGGAAGACAGGCTTGAGGCAGGAGACATGAAAGGTGGGATGGACTCTGAGCGTCCTCGGTAGTTTGAGTCGAACTGCCACTGGATTGATCACCTTCTCCACCACAAACGGACCAATGAACTTCGGTAACAACTTCCTAGACTCAGTCCGTAACGGAAGATCCCGTGTGGCCAACCAAACCCTATCTCCGATGGTATAGGTGGGAGCGGGGATCCGGCGACGATTCGCCTGGAGCTGATACCGGTCCGAAACTCTAAGGAGTGCCTTTCTGGCCCGATGCCAGGTCCGGTGGCAACAACGAATATGGGCCTGAACAGAAGGCACTGAGAGCTCCTTCTCCTGAGAAGGGAACAGGGGAGGTTGGTAGCCATACAGGCACTGGAAGGGAGACATCCCAGTGGCAGATGTAGGGGAGAGTATTGTGGGCATACTCAACCCAAGGCAACTGAGAGGCCCAGGAGGTGGGGTTGGAAGAGACCAGACAGCGTAGCGTGGATTCCATCTTCTGGTTGGCTCTCTCCGCCTGACCATTGGATTGGGGGTGAAAACCAGATGTGAGACTGACTGTAGCTCCAATGGCCAAACAGAAGGACTTCCAGACAGCAGAGGTAAACTGAGGGCCACGGTCGGAAACGATATCACTGGGCAACCCGTGGACCCTGAAAACCTCCCTAACCAGGATCTCGGACGTCTCCGAGGCAGAGGGAAGCTTGGCAATTGGCACAAAGTGGGCGAACTTGCTGAATCTGTCCACGATAGTCAGAACGACCGTGTTCCCCTCAGAAGCGGGCAACCCAGTGACGAAGTCCAGGGCCAGATGCGACCATGGTCGCGGGGAATAGGAAGGGGGTGAAGTAGTCCAGAGCTGGGCCGATTGGTACTCTTATTCTGTGCACACACTGGACAGGCAGCAACAAAACCCCGAGTATCCTCGGCCATGGCAGGCCACCAAAAAGCGTCTGCGAAGAAACGCCATTGTCCGAGCCACGCCAGGGTGACAAGCCATCTTGCTGGCGTGGGACCATTTGAGGACAGCAGGACGAACCGACTCAGGCACAAACAACCGACCGGGTGGACCGTTACCGGGACCGGGCTGAGTCCGAAGGGCCGCCAGCACCTCCTCCTCAATCTTCCACATAACTGCTCCCACGACGCAGTTCCGGGGGAGAATTGTCTCGGTCTTGGACCCACTCCCCTCCGTCTTGGAGAACATCCGGGACAAGGCGTCCGCCTTGCCGTTCTTAGATCCAGGTCGGAACGTCAGGGAAAACTTGAATCGTCCGAAAAACAACGCCCACCTGGCCTGACGGGAGTTGAGACGTTTAGCCGATTGCACGTAAGCAAGATTCTTGTGGTCAGTCCAGACAATAAACGGTTGCTCCGCCCCTCCAACCAGTGGCGCCACTCCTCCAAGGCAAGTTTCACCGCGAGAAGCTCCCGGTTACCCACATCGTAATTCCTCTCCGCAGGCGAAAGGCGACGAGAGTAGTAGGCGCAGGGATGGAGTTTACTGTCCGTGGAGCATCGCTGCGACAGGATGGCGCCAACTCCCACATCAGACGCGTCCACTTCAACGACGAACTGACGGGCCGTGTCCGGTTGAGAGAGAATCGGTGCGTTGGTGAATCGCCTCTTCAAATCCAGAAACGCTCGATCCGCCTCCGGATTCCACTTGAAGGTCCTGATACTGGAAGTCAAGGCAGTTAACGGAGCGGCCACACGGCTGTAATCCCGGATGAATCTGCGGTAGAAATTCGCAAACCCCAAAAATCTCTGGAGCTGCAATCTCGTACCGGGCTGGGCCCATTCCAGAACCGCTCTAACCTTCTCCTGGTCCATCCTAATCTCTCCCCTGGAGATGATGTACCCGAGAAAGGATGTCGTGTGGGCGTGAAACTCGCACTTCTCGGCCTTCACGAACAGGCGATTCTCCAACAATCGCTGCAGAACCTGCCGGACATGCTGGACGTGGTCGGGAAGGTTCCTTCGAGAAGATCAGAATGTCATCCAGGTAAACAAACACAAAGAGACCGATCATATCTCTCAGGACGTCGTTCACCATACTCTGGAATACCGCTGGAGCATTGGTCAGTCCAAACGGCATCACCTGATACTCGAAGTGACCCATCGGTGTATTGAAACCCGTCAACCACTCGTCCCCCTCTCTGATCCGGACCATGTGATACGCATTGCGTAGGTCTAGCTTGGTGAACACCGTAGCACCCTGTAAGGAGTCGAAGGCAGAACTCATCAAGGGCAGGGGATACTTGTTCTTGACCGTGATGTCATTCAACCCCCGATAATCAATACACGGTCGAAGAGAGCCATCCTTCTTACCCACAAAGAAGAATCCTGCCCCCAGGGGGTGATGACGAGGGACGAACGAGACCAGCAGCTAGGGACTCCTTGATGTAGGTCTCCAAAGCCTCACGTTCAGGTCGGGAGATACTGTATAACCTTCCCTTGGGGTAGACAGCTCCAGGGAACAGGTTGATGGCACAATCATATGGTCGGTGGGGAGGGAGTGACAGAGCCTTCTGCTTACTGAACACTTCCCCCAAATCGTGATATGTCTCGGGAACCAGGGACAAATCTGGGGGGTTTAGCCTCAATCACCTGACTGGGAACCGAATGGGGGCAGGCAGTCTTGAGACAGTTAGCATGACAATCAAGGCTCCAACTCGTTACCTTGCCCGTCACCCAATCGAACGTGGGATTGTGTTCCTTCAGCCAGGGGTATCCAAGGACCAGAGGAACATGGGAAGACGGCAGAATGAAGAATGAAATCATCTCAGAATGATTCCCCGACAACCGCATCTTAACCGGTTCAGTCCTCATCGTGATACGTGCCAGACTACTGCCGTTCAGAGTGGTAGCTTCAATGGCTTCCGGCAATTGCTCCTTGGAAAGCCCCAGCTGTTCCACCAACTCGGCATCTAGAAAGCTTCCATCGGCACCTGAATCGATAAAAGCGTTAATCGCTAAGCTCTGATTCCTGTTCATAAGGGTAGCCGGGAAACGGGGTCTGACAGAGGTATTGAGAGGTCGAAACTGGCTCGCTAAAAGTCCTCCCAACTTTAGCGAGCCGCGCAGTTTGACGACCCGACTGGAACCTGAGAAGCTGATCGGTTGGGACGGAACCCATTGCTTCTCCCTCCTTCGCTCTCGGACTCGATTATCCACCCGAATAGACAAGGCTACCAAGCTGTCCAGGTCACTAGGCTCCGGATAGGAGATCAACTCATCCTTGAGCTGCTCCGACAGACCCTGGTAAAAGGCCGCTTGCAGAGCCTCCTCATTCCACCCACTCTCCACAGCCAACGTCTTGAACTCGATCACGAAGTCGGCCACGCTGCGAGTTCCTTGGCGAAGCGAAAACAGGCGCCTAGCTGCGTCCCTCCCTCGGACGGAATGGTCGAAGAGCTTCCTCATCTCGGCCGTGAACCCCTGGTATGAAGCCATGCAGGGATCCTGTCGTTCCCAAACGGCTGAAGCCCACTCCAGCGCTCGACCACGCAGCAACTCAATCACAAAGGCTATCCTAGCCTTGTCTGTGGCATAAGAGTAGGGCTGTAGATCGAACACTAATCCACACTGCATAAGGAAGGAACGGCATCTTCCCAGCTCCCCCTCATATTTATCCGGCGTCGGAACCTTGGGCTCACGGAAGGACACAGCTTCAGAAGCGGCAGGCGAGATGGGTGAAACCGGTAGTGGATCCTCCACCGGACACTTGCGTTGGTTCTGGACCTCCGTCAGACCGGTAGAAAGGTTCGAACTGACAACGCGATCTCCTGTAGTACCGTGCTATGATGGCCCAACATCTTCTCCTGCTGGGTAATGGCATGGCGAACAGAGTCCAGGTCCGCTGGGTTCATTACTGGCCGGATCGTTCTGTCACGGTTTACTAAGCCAGAACCCAGAAGCAGACCAGGACAAGGTACGTTGAGACAAAGGTGAGTGTTTATTTAATAGATTCCCGAGTGAGGCTGAATAATCCAGGGAACAGAGCGGGTGGCGTGGATGGGTTGTTGAGGGTGCAGTGGTAGGTCCAGTAATGGCTCGGCAGCCGCCGACCATCAGGCAGAGGTTGGGTGAAGGTTCCGGGTGAGAGACTGCAGACAGAACAAAACGGAGGTAAGTACACAGCAAGTCAACAAGGTGCAAAACAACAAAACTAACGCTAGATGTTCCAAGGCTGATACACGGACAAACATACTGTTCATGGCTAACGATCCGGCAGGGACTGGATGTTAGGCCAGAGCCTAAGAAGGGTGATGATCAGGACCAGGTGTGCAGATTGCTGATGGGATGCAGGTGCGGAAATCAAGAGAGCTCCCCGGAGCGTTCCCGAACCCTCGGGAAACTGGAGATCACGAACAGAAAAACTAGTCACCAGACAGGACCCGACTCAGACTGCCGGGATCGTTACAATACCCTAGGTTTATTTGTCCTCTCTTCTCCCCCTCTCCACACTCTCCCCCCTCTCCTCCTCTGCCTCTCTCCTCCTCTCCCCCCTCTCCTCCTCTCCCTCTCTCCCCCTCTCTCCCTCTTCTCTTTGCCCCCTCTCCCCCTCTCCTCCTCTCCCCCTCTCCTCTTCTTCCCTCTCCCCCTCTCCCCCTCTCCCCCTCCTCCTTCCCCCTCTCCCCCTCTCCTCTTTTCCCTCTCTGCTCCTCTCCCCCCTCTCCTCCTCTACCTCTCTCTCTCCTCCTCTCCTCTTCTCCTCCTCTCCCTCTCTCTCCCTCTCCCCCTCTCCTCCTCTTCCTCTCTCCCCCTCTCCACCCTCTCCTCTTCTCCCTCTCTCCCCCTCTCCTCTCCTCCTCTCCTCCTCTCCTCCTTTTCTCCTCCATTCCCCTTCTCCTCCTCTCCCTCTCTCAACCTCCTATCCCTCTCTCCTCCTCTCCCCACTCTCCTCTCCTCCTCTCCCCCCTCTTCCTCTCTTCTTTTCCCTCCCCTTACATTATATAATATATATTTGAGGAGGGGAGGGAGAGAGAGAGAGAGAGGGAGGGAGGGAGGAGGAAGAGAGTAATGTGGCAGACGTTGAGAGGGGGAGGGAAAGGGGAGGAGAGAGGGAGGAGAGGGAGAGATGGGAGAGAGAGAATATATTATTATCACTGACTTCTCACAAGTGATGTCATCATAACCAGTAACCTTTTCCACTCTTGGCCCAGCCCAGCCTGACCCTGACATATAGCATCAGGCCTGTTGAGATGACTTGGGTAACAGACCTCTAGCTTCTACACCACATCCCCCCTTCTCCTGCTCTAACATGAGACCTCATCAGTACTCATTTTGGGTGCTGGTACTGTTTATATTTAGGTGCTGGAACATTAACCAATATTCTATAAGATGTGAACTCAAGCAGTAGAGGTGATATTATAGGACACACTATGTGAAACATTGCTACTCTGTCAGCAGTGTCCTGTGGGGGTTTTCAAAACAGATCAGTTTGATGTAGTTAGCTGGGTTCAACCACTGATCCAATATAAGTTGCTAAGACGTTTATCTCACATCAAAGATCTAATGAACTAATGACATATAGCCTAGCAGTATTTTCCACTCTTCAGTCCACTCTTCATGACAGTAGACTTGTATAGCTCAGTGGAGCCCCAGTTAGAGACAGATATGATACCTGCAGTGATATTGATGATCCTGTTCTGGAGCACAGGTAGGATGCTGTTATACTGATATACACTTGTGACAGTTACTGAGATATGATTTGATATTGTAAGATATATGATCATTTACATGGCTAGTAAAAGAACATACAACTGGAAGCAGACAGTAAAAATCTGTCTCAAAGCAGGACAATGATGTGATCACCTGTAAATGTACTTTACTATAGCATAATTGTCCATCTGGGGACAGGCACTAATGTCAGTTAAGTTGTGATGGTGTCATGCATCTGACTGTTGTATATTCAGTGTGTCAATGATTGATTGTATATGTCTGTATGTTAACAAATGAGAGTATATATTATATATTATATTGGTCTTATGTTAGTGTAGGAGAATGGGTGGTGTAGATGCTAGAGGTCTGTGACCTGAGTCAAGCTCAACAGGCCTGATGCTATATGTCAGGAAGAGAGAGAGAGGACAGAAAGGAGGGGGTGGGGAGGGCAGAGGAGAGAGTAGGAGAGAGGATGGAGGGGGCAGAGGAGGGGAGGGAGATAGAGAGGGAGAGAGAAGGGAGGGGGAGATGTCAAAAGAGATAGGACTGACAGACTAACACGCAGTCAACTGAATATATTTTCATCACTGACTTCTAACCAGTGATGTCATCACAACCAGTAACCTTGTCCACTCTTCCACTCCTGGTACGGCTCAGCTTGACCCCTGACCTATGAAATGAATGATTTCAAAAACAGACAAAAGCAAAGGTATGAAATTATATATAAACTCATCTGCAAAGAGAGGTTCACCTTTCCATGGAAGGGGAATGTGTGTATACATGGGTGTTGTTGCGTCATACCAACGATAAGCCTATCTACCCCATCACATCATGAAAGGTCATGTTGATGTTCATTTCTCCTCTCTTTTGCCTAGGTGGCTCCACTAGGGTCATCTCAGCCAAGTGGCTCCACTAGGGCCCTCTCAGTCAGCTAGTTCCCCATTCCTCCTCTCCCTCTCTCCCCCTCTTCCCCCTCTCCTCCTCTCCCACTCTCCCACTTTCCCCCTCTAATATCTTCTCCCCCTCTCCTTTTCTCCCTCTTTCCCCCTCTCCCCTCTCTTTTCTTCTCCCCCTCTCCCCCTCTCCCCCTCTCCTTTTCTCCCTCTTTCCCCCTCTCCCCTCTCTTTTCTTCTCCCCCTCTCCCCCTCTCACCTATTCTCCTCCTCTCCCCCCTCTCCCTCTCCTCTCCTCCCTCTACTCCTCTCCCCCTCTCCCCCTCTCCTCTCCCCCTCACCTCCTCTCACCCCTCTCCTCTTCTCCCTCTCTCCCCTCTCTCCCCTCTCCTCTTCTCCCTCTTTCCCCCTCTCCCCATCTCCTCCTCTCCCTCTCTCCCCCTCTCCCCCTCTCCCCTTCTCCCCCTCTCCCCCCTCTCCTCTTCTCCATCTCTCCCCCTCTCTCCACTCTCCTACTCTCCCCTCTCCCTCTTCTCTTTCACCCCTCTCCCCCTCTCCTCTTCTCCCTCTCTCCCCTTCTCCACCTGTCTCCTCTTCTCCCCCTCTCCCTCTCTCCTCTTCTCCCTCTTTCCCCCTCTCTTTTCTTCTCCCCCTCTCCCTCTCTCCCCCTCTTCCCCTCTCCTCTTCTCCCTCTCTCCACCTCTCCCCCTCTCTCCCTCTCCTCTTCTCCCTCTCTCAACTTCTCCCACCTCTCCTCTCCTCTCCCCTCTACCCCTCTCCCCCTCTCTCCTCTCCCTCTCTCCTTCTTTCCCCCTCTACTCTTTTCCCTCTCTCTTCCCCTCTTTTCCTCTCCTCTTTTCCCCTTCTCCCCTCTCCCCCTCTCCTCTTCTCCCTCTCTACCTCTCTCCACCCTCTCCTCTTCTCCCTCTCTCCCCCTCTCCCCCTCTCCTCTCCCTATCTCCTCCCCTCCCCCCTCTCCTCCTCTCCCTCTCTCCCCCTCTCCTCTCCCTCTCTCATCCTCTCCCCATCTCCTCTTCTCCACCTCTCCTGTTCTCCCCCTCTCCCCCTCTCTCCCTCTCCCCCTCTCCTCTTCTCCCTCACTCCCCCTCTCCACCCTCTCCTCTTCTCCCTCTCTCCCCCTCTCCACCCTCCTCTCCTCTCCTCCTCTCATCTTCTCACTCTCTGCTCCTCTCTCTTCTCCTGCTCTCCCTCTCGCCATCTCTCCCCCCTCTCTTTTCTTCTCCCCTCTCCCCCTCTCCCTTCTCCTCGACTCCCTCTCTCCCCTCCCCCTCTCCTCTCTTCTCCCCCTCTCCATCCTCTCCGCCCTCTCCTCCTCTGCCTCTCTCCTCCTCTCCCCCCTCTCCTCCTCTCCCTCTCTCCCTCTTCTCTTTTCCCCCTCTCCCCCTCTCCCCCTCTCCTCTTCTCCCTCTCTCCCCCCTCTCCTCTTCTCCCTCTCTCCCCCTCTCCACCCTCTCCTCTTCTCCCTCTCTCCCCACTCCCCCTCTCCTCCGCTCTCCTACTCTCCCCCTCTCCCCCCTCTCCTCTTCTCCCTCTCTGCTCCTCTCCCCCTCTCCTCCTCTACCTCTCTCCTCCTCTCCTCTTCTCCTCCTCTCCCTCCCTCTTCCTCTCCCCCTCTCCTCCTCTTCCTCTCTCCCCCTCTCCTCTTCCTCTCTCCCCCTCTAACCCTCTCCTCTTCTCCCCCTCTCCTCTTCTCCCTCTCTCCCCCTCTCCTCTTCTCCCCCTCCTCTCCTCTCCTCTCCTCTCCTCTCCTCTCCTCTCCTCTCCTCTCCTCTCCTCTCCTCTCCTCTCCTCTCCTCTCCTCTCCTCTCCTCTCCTCTCCTCTCCTCTCCTCTCCTCTCCTCTCCTCTCCCTCTCTCAACCTCCTCTCCCTCTCTCCTCCTCTCCCCACTCTCCTCTCCTCCTCTCCCCCCTCTTCCCCTCTTCTTTTCCCTCCCCTCCCCTTACATGATATAATATATATTTGAGGAGGGGAGGGAGAGAGAGACAGAGAGAGAGAGAGGGAGGTAGGGAGGGAGGAGGAAGAGAGTAATGTGGCAGATGTTGAGAGGGGGAGGGAAAGGGGAGGAGAGAGGGAGGAGAGGGAGAGATGGGAGAGAGAGAATATATTATCACTGACTTCTCACAAGTGATGTCATCATAACCAGTAACCTTTTCCACTCTTGGCCCAGCCCAGCCTGACCCTGACATATAGCATCAGGCCTGTTGAGTTGACTTGGGTAACAGACCTCTAGCTTCTACACCACATCCCCCCTTCTCCTGCTCTAACATGAGACCTCAGCAGTACTCATTTTGGGTGCTGGTACTGTTTATATTTAGGTGCTGGAACATTAACCAATATTCTATAAGAGGTGAACTCAAGCAGTAGAAAGTTAGAGGTGATATTATAGGACACACTATGTGAAACATTGCTGCAAGACAGATCAGTTTGCTGTGTTTAGCTGGGCTCAACCACTGATCCAAGATAAGTTGCTAAGAAGTTTATCTCACATTATTGAAGTAAGGAACTAATGAGATAGAAATCATATAGCCTAGCAGTATTTTCCACTCTTCAGTCCACTCTTCATTACATTTTTTACATTTTAGTCATTTAGCAGACGCTCTTATCCAGAGCGACTTACAGTTAGTGAATACATTTTTTTAATTTTTATACTGGCCCCCCGTGGGAATCGAACCCACAACCCTGGCATTGCAAACGCCATGCTCTATCAACGCTACATCCCTGACATTCATGACAGTAGACTTGTATAGCTCAATGGAGCCCCAGTTAGAGACAGATATGTTACCTGCAGTGATATTGATGATCCTGTTCTGGAGCATATGTTTTGATATTGTAAGATATATGATCATTTGCAGGGTTAGTAAATAACATGCAACTGGGTGCAGACAGTAAAAATATCTCTTAAAGCAGGACAATGATGTAATCACCAGTAAATGTAATTTATTGTAGCATAACTGTCCATCTGGGGACAGGCACTAATGTCATTTAAGGTGTGATGGTGTATGTGATGTTGTATATTCAGTGTGTCAATGATTGATTGTATCTATCCCTATGGAAATTAATGAGAGTATATATTATGTATCTATTTAATAGTCGTCTTATGTTTCTATTGCCTCCCGAGAGGCGCAGTGATCTTAGGTACTGCATCGCAGTGCTAGAGGCGTCAGTACAGACCCGGGTTCGATCCCAGGCTATATAACAACCGGCCGGGATTGGGAGTCCCATAGTGCGGCACACAATTGGCCCAGCATCGTCCGGGTTAGGGGAGGGTTTGGCCTGGGTAGGCCACCATTGTAAATAAGAATTTGATCTTAACTGACTTGCCTAGTTAAATAAAGGTTTATTAAAGGTTCAATAGAGCAAGGGAAAGGGGGTAGCTAGAGGTCTGTTACCCAAGTCAACTGAGTCAAGCTCAACAAGCCTGATGCTATATGTCAGGAAGAAGAGAGAGAGAGAGTGAGGAGGGGAGGGTATTGAGAGAGAGAAGAGGGGACAGAGGACGGGAGGGGAGATAGAGAGGGAGATGTCAAAGGGCAGCGAGAGATGAGCAGAGAGAGATGGGGCGGAGGAGAGAGGATGGGTGGGGGGCGGAGAGAGCGTAGTGGAGAGAGAGGAGAGGGGAGGGGAGGAGGGGAGGGGGAGGGGAGGGGAGGGAGGAGGGAGGGGAGGGGAGGGGAGATAGAGACCCCATTTAGCCATACTCTAGGTTTAGCTGTATTTCTACACACCCCATTTAGCCATACCCTAGGTTTATTTGTATTTCTACACACCCCATTTAGCCATACCCTAGGTTTATTTGTATTTCTACACACCCCATTTAGCCATACCCTAGGTTTAATTGTATTTCTACACACCCCATTTAGCCATATCCTAGGTTTATTTGTATTTCTACACACCCCATTTAGCCATACCCTAGGTTTAGCTGTATTTCTACACACCCCATTTAGCCATACACTAGGTTTAGTTGTATTTCTACACACCCCATTTAGCCATACCCTAGGTTTAGCTGTATTTCTACACACCCCATTTAGCCATACACTGGGTTTAGTTGTGTGTCTACACACCCCATTTAGTGTCACGATCGTTCATGAACGAGAAGGACCAAGGCGCAGCGTGATATGCATTCATATTTATTTACGTACTGAACACAAGACAAAACAACAAACGAAACGTGAAGTCCAAGGTAGACAAATAACATACCTCGCACGGAACAAGATCCCACAACTAACTGGTGCCAACAGGCTGCCTAAGTATGGTCCCCAATCAGAGACAACGAGCAACAGCTGCCTCTGATTGGGAACCACACAGAGCCAACATAGATCTACCCATTCTAGATCTTAAACACAGATCATCGACATAGCAAACACAACCCAGAAAATACACACCCTGACTCAACAAATACAAGTCCTCAGAGTCAGGGCGTGACAGTACCCCCCCCCCCCAAAGGTGCGGACTCCGACCGCGCCACATAAACCTAACAGGGTAGGGGCCGGGTGGGCATTCCGCCTCGGAGGCGGATACGGCTCCGGGCGTGACCACCACTTACTCTCCACCTCCCTGTTGCGCCCCTGGTCTGGTCTGGACCTCGGCACGCTGCTTTCCCTCTCCTTCCTCCCACGATGTACCAAGCCCTGTCTGGTCCTGGTGTGGGAGACCCCGAACCTGGAGAGGGGCTGACGTCTGGGTCTGGACTGGAACCGCTGACTGGAGCTGGACCCGACAACGGTGGATCGAACTGCTCTGGCTCCGGAGTGGAGCCACTGACCGGAGCTGGATCAGGCACCGGTGGAGTGGATTGTTCTGGCTCCGGAGTGGAGCAGCTGACCGGAGCTGGACCGGACCCCGGTGGAGGGGATTGCTCTGGCTCCGGAGTGGAGCCGCTGACCGGAGCTGGACTGGACCCCGGTGGAGCGGATTGCTCTGGCTCCGGAGTGAAGCAGCTGACCGGTGCCGGACCAGGCACCGGTGGAACAGGCACGGGTCGTGCCGGACTGGACACACGCACCACTGGCTTGGTGCGGGGAGCAGGAACGGGTCAGACCGGGCTGACGACGCGCACCACAGGTTTGGTGTGAGATGCAGGAACTGGCCGGGCCAGGCTGGTGACGCGCACCACAGGTTTGGTGCGAGGGACAGGAACAGGCCGGGCCGGGCTGGCGACGCGCACCACTGGCTTAGTGCGGGGAGCAGGAACAGGCCGGACCGGGCTGGCGACGCGCACCATTGGCTTAGTGCGGGGAGCAGGAACGGGTCGGGCCGTACTGGGAACACGCACCACTTGCTTAGTGCAGGGAGCAGGAACGGGCCGGACCGTACTGGGAACACACACCACTGGCCTCGTGCGGGAAGCAGGAATGGGTCGGGCCGTACTGGGAACACGAACCACTGGCTTAGTGCGGGGATCAGGAACGGGCCGGACCGGACTGGCGACACGCACCACTTGCTTGGTGCGAGGAGCGGGACTGTTTTCCCTTATAAACCCCCGCTCCTTCTGCTGCCTAACCAGCTCCTCTCACCGTGCCTCTACACTCTCCTTCTCCCTTATAGCCTCCTGTAGCTCCTCCCTCTGACCAAATAACTCCTGCTCCCTCTGTACCAATAGCCCCCGTAACCTGGTGGCCTCTTCTCCTAACCTGCAGAATCGCCCTGTCGCTGCCTCCTGCTGCCTCATCGTCCACACCGTGTGCCCCCCCAAAATGTTTTATTTGGGTTGCCTCTCGGGTCTCCGTCGTCAGCACTGTTGCCGCCGTTTCTCATCTCCTACCTGGGCATCCTCATTCATCGCCCTCCGGTAACGGACGGCCTCTTCCTCCGTGATTCTCCCCCAACCGAGGAGGACATCTACTAAAGTAACCTCCTGTTTAATTCCCGGCGTTTGCTCCTGAACACGCTGCTTCGTCTTATTTTGGTGGGATCTTCTTTCACGATCGTTCATGAACGAGAAGGACCAAGGCGCAGCGTGATATGCATTCATATTTATTTACGTACTGAACACATGACAAAACAACAAACGAAACGTGAAGTCCAAGGTAGACAAATAACATACCTCACACGGAAAAAGATCCCACAACTAACTGGTGCCAACAGGCTGCCTAAGTATGGTCCCCAATCAGAACAACGAGCAACAGCTGCCTCTGATTGGGAACTACACTGAGCCAACATAGATCTACCCATTCTAGATCTTAAACACAGAACATCGACATAGCAAACACAACCCAGAAAATACACACCCTGACTCAACAAATACAAGTCCTCAGAGTCAGGGCGTGACATTTAGCCATACCCTAGGTTTAGTTGTATTTCTACACACCCCATTTAGCCATACCCTAGGTTTAGCTGTATTTCTACACACCCCATTTAGCCATACCCTAGGTTTAGCTGTATTTCTACACCCCCAAACTACTTCCTGCTGCTATTGGACAGAGGAGGAGGGGAGGGGAGATGGAGAGTGAGAGAGAAGAGGAGTAGAGAGAGGGAGATCTCAAAAGAGATAGGGCTGACAGACTAACACGCAGTCAACTGAATATCTTTTCATAACTGACTTCTCACCAGTTATGTCATCACAACCAGAAACCTTTTCCACTCTTCCACTCCTGGTACGGCTCAGCTTGACCTCTGACCTATGAAATGAATGATTTCAAAAACAGACAAAAGCAAAGGTATTAAATAATATAAAAAATTAATCTGCAAAGAGAGGTTCACCTTTCCACGGAAGGGGAATGTGTGTACACATGGGTGTTGTTGCATCATACCAACTATAAGCCTATCTTCCCCATCACATCACGTGTGTTGTTGCACCATACCAACTATAAGCCTATCTTTTCCATCACATCACGTGTGTTGTTGCACCATACCAACTATAAGCCTATCTTCTCCATCACATCATGAAAGGTCATGTTGATGTTCATTTCTCCTCTCTTTTGCCCCTCCCCATCTCTCTCTCTCTCACTCTCTCTCTCAGTTCAATTCAAAGGGGTTTCATTGACATGGGAAGCATATGTTAACATTGACAAAGCAAGTGAAATAAACAATCACAAACAGTAAACTTTAAACACACAAAAGTTTCAAAAGGGAAAGTAATTTGAAATGTTAATAATTTAACTATATAAAAAAACAAAAAATAAAAATGAGTGTATCAGTCCTGACCTGTATAGGCCGTCGGTCAATACACTGTAAATGAAATATAAACTAGCTGGCTCCACTAGGGCCCTCTCAGCCAGCTGGCTCCACTAGGCCCTCTCAGCCAGCTGGCTCCACTAGGATGCTCTCAGCCAGGTGGCTCCACTAGGGTCCTCTCAGCCAGGTGGCTCAATAGGGCCCTCTCAGCAAGGTGGCTCCACTAGGCCCTCTCAGCCAGGTTGCTCCACTAGGGCCCTCTCAGCCAGCTGGTGTTTGTAGGAGAGTGTGAGCTGTCTGTGCAAAAAGTAGAAGTACAAATGGCTGAGAATTTTGATAACTATATAAAAGAAGGATTAAAGTATTGTCACTGCCTGGAACATTAAGGAACATTAAGCCAATATTCTATAAGAGGTGAACTCAAGCAGTAGAAAGTTAGAGGTGATATTATATAACACACTATGTGAAACATTGCTGCAAGACAGATCCGTTTGCTGTGTTTAGCTGGGCTCAACCACTGATCCAAGATAAGTTGCTCAGAAGTTTATCTCACATCATGAGAGGGCCTAGTGGAGCCAGTGGGTTCGATCCCCGGGACCACCCATACACAAAAATGTATGCACGCATGACTGTAAGTCACTTTGGATAAAAGCGTCTGCTAAATGGCATATTATTATTATTTTATCATTGAAGTAAGGAACTAATGAGATAGAAATCATATAGCCTAGCAGTATTTTCCACTCTTCAGTCCACTCTTCATGACAGTAGACTTGTATAGCTCAGTGGAGCCCCAGTTAGAGACAGATATGATACCGGCAGTGATATTGATGATCCTGTTCTGGAGCATATGTTTTTATATTGTAAGATATATGATCATTTGCAGGGTTAGTAAATAACATGCAACTGGATGCAGACAGTAAAAATCTGTCTTAAAGCAGGACAATGATGTAATCACCAGTAAATGTAATTTACTGTAGCATAACTGTCATGATCGTTGACGGAAGCGCACCAAGGCGCAGCGTGATAGGCGTACATACTTTATTTAGTACACACACGAACCAAAACAATAAACCAAACGATACGTGAAGTCCTAGGTCATAACACAAACCAAACGGAACAAGATCCCACAAAATAACAGTGCCAAACAGGCTGCCTAAGTATGGTCCCCAATCAGAGACAACGAGCTACAGCTGCCTCTGATTGGGAACCACCCTGGCCAACATAGATCTAAACGATCTAGAACACAATCATAGAAAACTAAACAATGAAACCTACACACCCTGGCTCAACATTAAAGAGTCCCCAGAGCCAGGGTGTGACAATAACTGTCCATCTGGGGACAGGCACTAATGTCATTTAAGGTGTGATGGTGTATGTGATGTTGTATATTCAGTGTGTCAATGATTGATTGTATCTGTCCCTATGGAAATGAATGAGAGTATATATGATGTATCTATTTAATATTCGTCTTATGTTTCTATGGCCTCCCGAGAGGCGCAGTGATCATAGGCACTGCATCGTAGTGCTAGAGGCGTCAGTGCACACCCGGGTTCGATCCCAGGCTATATCACAACCGGCCGGGATTGGGAGTCCCATAGAGCGGCGCACAATTGGCCCAGCATCGTCCGGGTTAGGGGAGGGATTGGCCTGGGTAGGCCATTATTGTAAATGTGAATTTGTTCTTAACTGACTTGCCTAGTTAAATAAAGGTTTATTAAAGGTTCAATAGAGCAAGGGGAAGGGGGGTAGCTAGAGGTCTGTTACCACGTCAACTGAGTCAAGCTCAACAAGCCTGATGCTATATGTCAGGAAGAGAGAGAGAGAGAGAGAGAGAGAGAGAGAGTGAGAGGAGGGGAGGGTAGTGGAGAGAGAGAAGAGGGGACAGAGGACGGGAGGGGAGATAGAGAGGGAGATGTCAAAGGGCTGCGAGAGATGAGCAGAGAGAGATGGGGCGGAGGAGAGAGGATGGGTGGGGGGCGGAGGAGAGCGTAGTGGAGAGAGAGGAGAGGGGAGGGGAGGGGAGGGGAGGGGAGGGAGGGGAGGGAGATAGAGACCCCCCTTTTGCCATACACTAGGTTTAGTTGTATTTCTACACACCCCATTTAGCAATACCCTAGGTTTAGCTGTATTTCTACACACCCCATTTAGCCATACACTAGGTTTAGCTGTATTTCAACACACCCCATTTAGCCATACCCTAGGTTTAGTTGTATTTCTTCACACCCCATTTAGCCATACCCTAGGTTTAGTTGTATTTCTGCACACCCCATTTAGCCATACCCTAGGTTTAGCTGTATTTCTACAAACCCCATTTAGCCATACCCCAGGTTTAGCTGTATTTCTACTCCCCCAAACTACTTCCTGTGGCTATGGGACAGAGGAGGAGGGGAGGGGAGATGGACAGTGAGAGAGAAGAGGAGTAGAGAGAGGGAGATGTCAAAAGAGATAGGGCTGACAGACTAACACGCAGTCAACTGAATATCTTTTCATAACTGACTTCTAACCGGTGATGTCATCACAACCAGTAACCTTTTCCGCTCTTCCACTCTGGTACGGCTCAGCTTGAAGGCTCAGCTTGACCTCTGACCTATGAAATGAATGATTTCAAAAACAGACAAAAGCAAAGGTATTAAATTATATATAAACTCATCTGCAAAGAGAGGTTCACCTTTCCACGGAAGGGGAATGTGTGTACACATGGGTTTTATTGCATCATACCAACTATAAGCCTATCTTCCCCATCACATCACGTGTGTTGTTGCACCACACCAACGTTAAGCCTATCTTCTCTATCACATCATGGAAGGTGATGTTGATGTTCATTTCTCCTCTCTTTTGCCCCCTCCCCTCTCTCTCTCTCTCACTCTCTCTCTCAGTTCAATTCAAAGGGGTTTCATTGACATGGGAAACATATGTTAACATTGACAAAGCAAGTGAAATAAACAATCACAAACAGTAAACTTTAAACACACAAAAGTTTCAAAAGAGAAAGTCATTTGAAATGTTAATAATTTAACTATATAAAAAAAAAAAAAAAAAAATTAGTGTATCAGTCCTGACCTGTATAGGCCGTCGGTCAATACACTGTAAATGAAATATAAACTAGCTGGCTCCACTAGGGTGCTCTCAGCCAGCTGGCTCCACTAGGGTCCTCTCAGCCAGCTGGCTCCACTAGGGTCCTCTCAGCCAGGTGGCTCCACTAGGGCCCTCTCAGCCAGGTGGCTCCACTAGGGCCCTCTCAGCCAGCTGGCTCCACTAGGGCCCTCTCAGCCAGGTGGCTCCACTAGGGCCCTCTCAGCCAGGTGGCTCCACTAGGCCCTCTCAGCCAGCTGGCTCCACTAGGGCCCTCTCAGCCAGCTGGCTCCACTAGGGCACTCTCAGCCAGGTGGCTCCACTAGGGCCCTCTCAGCCAGCTGGCTCCACTAGGGCCCTCTCAGCCAGGTGGCTCCACTAGGGTCCTCTCAGCCAGCTGGCTCCACTAGGGTCCTCTCAGCCAGCTGGCTCCACTAGGGCCCTCTCAGCCAGGTGGCTCCACTAGGGCCCTCTCAGCCAGTTGGCTCCACTAGGGTCCTCTCAGCCAGGTGGCTCCACTAGGGCCCTCTCAGCCAGGTGGCTCCACTAGGGCCCTCTCAGCCGGCTGGTGTGTGTAGGAGAGTGAGAGCTTGTGCAAAAAGTAGAAGTACAAATGGCAAGGGAAATGAAATAAACTGATAAATCTAGGCCTAGGTTTTATTTACTGTGGTGTTTGTTCTCCACTGGTTACCCTATTCTTATCACAACAGGTCACACATTTTGCTGCCATGATTGCACGCTGCTGTATTTCACCTAACAGATATGGGAGCTTATCAATATTATATTTGTTTTCAAATTATTTGGGGGTCCTTGTAATCTGAGGGAAATATGTCTCTCTCACATCATCGTACATTTGGCAGGAGGTTAGGAAGTGCAGCTCAGTTTCCACCTCATTTTGTGGGCAGTGTGGCACATAGCCTGTCTTCTCTCTACCTATGGTGATTTTCGGGATGCGGAAGGCAGACATACAGGCGGATGAAGTAGATTGAGATGCAGCCCATGCAAAAAAAACTGAAGTTGAGTAGTACATTGTACACTCCATTCCACAGACCTTTAAACCTAATATAAACCTAACATTGCAGTGATAATTAATGTCTGGGGGCATTTTTGTTAGTTTCTGCTGTTCTCCAAATAGTGTTTGAGAATTTTTAAGTACAGTAAATGAGCTTCAACTGGTGGGGGGATTTCTACACACCCCATTTAGCCATACCCTAAGTTTATTTGTATTTCTACACACCCCATTTAGCCATACCCTAGGTTTATTTGTATTTCTACACACCCCATTTAGCCATACACTAGGTTTAGCTGTATTTCTACACACCCCATTTAGCCATACCCTAGGTTTAGCTGTATTTCTACACACCCCATTTAGCCATACCCTAGGTTTAGCTGTATTTCTACACACCCCATTTAGCCATACACTAGGATTAGCTGTATTTCTACACACCCCATTTATGTCACGATCGTCTGAGGAAGCGGACCAATACGCAGCGCGTTGAGTGAACATGATGACTTTATTTAATCAAAGCAACCACGAAAACAAATAAACGAATGACGATAGTGAAGTCCACAGTGACAAATGACTGTACATGGAACAAAAACCCACAAACACACAGTGAAACCACAACCGTTTAAATATGGCTCCCAATCAGAGATAACGAGCCGACAGCTGACACTCGTTACCTCCGATTGGGAGTCATATGACTAATCACCAAACATGAAATGAACAACTAGAAACCAACATAGAAATACACCCAAAAGAAAATGAACAACCCTGGCTCAATACTCAAAGTCCATGGAGCCAGAGTGTCACAGTACCCCCCCCTAAAGGTGCGAACTCCGGGCGCACCAACATACAGTCTAGGGGAGGGTCTGGGTGGGCGTCTGTCCATGGTGGCGGCTCTGGCACTGGTCGTGGTCCCCACCCCACCATAGTCACTACCCGCTTACGTAGCCTCCTCCAAATGACCACCCCCCAACTAAACCCCCACAGGATTAAGGGACAGCACTGGACTAAGAGGCATCACCGGACTCAGGGGCAGCACCGGACTAAGGGGCAGCACCGGGCTAAGGGGCAGCACCGGGCTAAGGGGCAGCACCGGACTAAGGGGCAGCACCGGACTGAATGGCGGATCCTGGCTGGCTGGCTCTGGCGGATCCTGGCTGGACGGCTCTGGCGGATCCTTGCTGGATGGCTCTGGCGGATCCTGGCTGGACGGCTCTGGCGGATCCTGGCTGGACGGCTCATGGCTGGCTGACGGATCTGGCTGCTCATGGCTGGCTGACGGATCTGGCTGCTCATGGCTGGCTGACGGATCTGGCTGCTCATTGCTGGCTGACGGATCTGGCTGATCCTGTCTGGCGGAAGGCTCTGGCTGATCCTGTCTGGCGGAAGGCTCTGGCTGATCCTGTCTGGCGGAAGGCTCTGGCTGATCCTGTCTGGCGGAAGGCTCTGGCTGATCCTGTCTGGCGGAAGGCTCTAGCGGCTCCTGTCTGGCGGAAGGCTCTAGCGGCTCCGGTCTGGCGGACGGCTCTGAAGGCTCATGGCAGACGGGCGGCTTTGCAGGTTCAGTACAGACGGGCGGCTTTAGCGCCGTTGGGCAGACGGGCAGTTCAGGCGCCGTTGGGCAGACGGGCAGTCCAGGCGCCGTTGGGCAGACGGGCAGTTCAGGCGCCGTTGGGCAGACGGGCAGTTCAGGCGCCGTTGGGCAGACGGGCAGTTCAGGCGCCGTTGGGCAGACGGGCAGTTCAGGCGCCGTTGGGCAGACGGTAGACTCTGGCCGTCTGAGGCGCACCTTAGGCCTGGCGCGTAGTGCCGGAACTGGAGGTACCGGGCTGAGGACACGCATCTCAGGGCTAGTGCGGGGAGAAGGAACAGGCCGGACCGGGCTGGCGACGCACACCGTAGACTTGGTGCGGGTGGCAGGAACAGGCCGGGCAGGGCTGTCGACGCACACCGTATCCTTGGTGCGTGGAGCAGGAACAGGCCGGGCAGGGCTGTCGACGCACACCGTATCCTCTGTGCGTGGAGCAGGAACAGGCCGGGCAGGGCTGGCGACGCACACCGTAGGTTCTGTGCGTGGAGCAGGAACAGGCCGGGCTGGGCTGGCGACGCACACCGTAGGTTCTGTGCGTGGAGCAGGAACAGGCCGGGCTGGGCTGGCGACGCACACCGTGGGCTTGGTGCGTGGAGCAGGAACAGGCCGGGCAGGGCTGTCGACGCACACCGTATCTTGGGCGTGGAAACAGGGGGCTTGACGCACACCGTATCCTTGGTGCGTGGAGCAGGAACAGGCCGGGCTGGGCTGGCGACGCACACCGTAGGTTCTGTGCGTGGAGCAGGAACAGGCCGGGCTGGGCTGGCGACGCACACCGTAGGTTCTGTGCGTGGAGCAGGAACAGGCCGGGCTGGGCTGGCGACGCACACCGTAGGTTCTGTGCGTGGAGCAGGAACAGGCCGGGCTGGGCTGGCGACGCACACCGTGGGCTTGGTGCGTGGAGCAGGAACAGGCCGGGCAGGGCTGTCGACGCACACCGTATCCTTGGTGCGTGGAGCAGGAACAGGCCGGGCTGGGCTGGCGACGCACACCGTAGGTTCTGTGCGTGGAGCAGGAACAGGCCGGGCTGGGCTGGCGACGCACACCGTGGGCTTGATGCGTGGAGTAGGAACAGGCCGGTCCGTACTGGGAACACACACCACTGGCTTTAACTGGGGGATCAGGAACGGGCCGGACCGGACTGGTAACACACATCAGTCTCTCACGCCGTGCCGCAACAACTTCCCTTCCTCTACTCGCCAATGGCTCCCGTAATCCGATAGCCTTCTCTCCACGTCTCCCTGTGGCCGCCTCCTGCTGCCCAGCCGCCCAAGCCATGTGCCCCCCAAAAAACTTTTTTGGGGTTGCCTCTCGTCCTTCCAACGATGATGGCCCTGCTGACGCCGTTGCTCCTCTCTCGCCAGGGCCTTGATCTTCCCCCAAGGTCCCTTGCCCCCGAGCATGTCCTCCCAGGACCACGATTTGCCCACCTGGGCCATCGCCAGCCTCTCGATCTCCTTACCAGGCGCTTCCTCCCATGTCCAGCTGTCTTGCTCCTGGACACGCTGCTTGGTCCTTCTATGGTGGGTTTTTCTGTCACGATCGTCTGAGGAAGCGGACCAATACGCAGCGCGTTGAGTGAACATGATGACTTTATTTAATCAAAGCAACCACGAAAACAAATAAACGAATGACGATAGTGAAGTCCACAGTGACAAATGACTGTACATGGAACAAAAACCCACAAACACACAGTGAAACCACAACCGTTTAAATATGGCTCCCAATCAGAGATAACGAGCCGACAGCTGACACTCGTTACCTCCGATTGGGAGTCATATGACTAATCACCAAACATGAAATGAACAACTAGAAACCAACATAGAAATACACCCAAAAGAAAATGAACAACCCTGGCTCAATACTCAAAGTCCATGGAGCCAGAGTGTCACAATTTAGCCATACCCTAGGTTTAGCTGTATTTCTACACACTCCATTTAGCCATACCCTAGGTTTAGCTGTATTTCTACACACCCCATTTAGCCATACCCTAGGTTTATTTGTATTTCTACACACCCCATTTAGCCATACCCTAGGTTTAGCTAATATTTCTACACACCCCAGGTTTTGTAATGTTTTCCAGTATAATTTTATGTTTGTTTGGGCCAGATTTGTTTGGGCCAGATTGTCTGAGGGCTGTCTTGAGGCATTGTTGGGTTAGTAGTGGTTTGTGAACTTAGCTTCAGGACAAGCTGGAAGAAGGGACTTTTCTCTATGTTTATCTCTTGGCATTTCAGGTCTTTGTAGTGGTAGGAGTGGTGGTCGCTTGTTAGGTGGTTAATCAAATTGATGGCTCATTTGCAGTGGTGATTTTAGCATGTCAATCTTACATTTCCATTACATTTACATTTTAGTCATTTAGCAGACGCTCTTATCCAGAGCGACTTACCGGAGCAATTAGGGTTAAGTGCCTTGCTCAAGGGCACATCGACAGATTTTTCACCTAGTCGGCTCGGGGATTAGAACCAGCGACCTTTCGGTTACTGGCACAACGCTCTTAACCACTAAGCTACCTGCCGCCCCAATCTTGGTGGGGCAAACAACCATTTTTTTGGGGGGGATGCATGCTAGCGACACCACAACACAATAAACATAATAATAATAATTATTATTATTATTAATTAATCTAAACAATACATTACATGCACTATAATGGTGACAAAAGGTGCCCACAAACTTTTAGGGTCTACATAAAGTTGTCAAAGATACCAAAGATAACCCTGAAGGAGCTCCACAGCGGAGATTGGAGTCTCTGTCCATAGGACCACTTTAAGCCATACACTCCACAGAGCTGGGCTTTATGGAAGAGTGGCCAGAAAAAGCCATTGCTTAAAGAAAAAAATAAGCAACCACGTTTCGTTTTCGCCAAAGGCATGTGGGAGACTCCCCAAACATATGGAAGAAGGTACTCTGGTCAGATGAGACTAAAATTGAACTTTTTGGCCATCAAGGAAAATGCTATGTCTGGCGCAAACGCAACACCTCTCATCACCCTAGAACACCATCACCACATTGAAGCATGGTGGTGGCAATATCATTCTGTGGGGATGTTTTTCATCGGCAGGGACTGGGAAACTGGTCACAATTGAAGGAGTAATGGATGGCGCTAAATACAGGGAAATTCTTGAGGGAAACCTGTTTCAGTCTTCCAGAGATTTGAGACTGGGATGGAGGTTCACCTTCCAGCTGGACAATGAACCTAAGCATAGTGCTAAAGCAACACTGAAGTGGTTTAAGGAGAAACATTGAAATGTCTTGGAATGGCCTAGTCAAAGCCCAGACCTCAATCCAATTGAGAATCTGTGGTATGACTTAAAGATTGCTGTACACCAGCGGAACCCATCCAACTTGAAGGAGCTGGAGCAGTTTTGCCTTGAAGAATGGGCAAATTTCTTGTTTGTTTCACAATAAAAAATGTTTTTACATCTTCAAAGTGGTAGGCATGTTGTGGAAATGAAATGTTACAAACCCCGAAAAAATCAATTTTAATTCCAGGTTGTAAGGCAACTGTCACGCCCTGGCTCTGGGGACTCTCGTATGTTGAGCCAGGGTGTTAGGTTCTAGTTTTGTGTTTCTATGTTGGCCAGGGTGGCTCCCAATCAGAGACGGCTGTTGCTCGTTGTCTCTGATTGGGAGCCATACTTAGGTAGCTGTAAGGCATTCGTTTCGTGTGGTTTCTTGTTCCTTTTGATTTGTGTTTGTATCGAAGGACTTCACGTTTCGTTTGTTGTTTTTTTCGCTGTGGTGTACAATAAAATAAATATGTACGCATCTCACGCTGCGCCTTGGCCCGCTTCTTTTCAAGACGATCGTGACAGAAGAAACCACCACGACTGGGTCAAGCAGCGTGATGAGGAGAAAGGTTGGAATTACGAGAAGTGGAGAGAGAATTGGACGAGAACCATGGAGTCCTGGTCCACGGGGGAGAGACAAGCCCAGAAAATTTTTAGGGGGGGGCTCACGCCGTGGACGACGGGGCAGCAGGAGTACGGGATAGAGTGGTTCAGAGGGTTGGCAGAGGAGGCCGCCAGGTTAAGGGAGTTACTGGACACCAGGGGGAAGGAGTATGTAGAGGCACGGCGAGAGGTACTGGGGTGTGTTGCCAGTCCGGTCCGGCCCGTTCCTGATCCCCGCTTAGGGCCATTGGCGTGTGTTCCCAGTACGGTTCGGCATGTTCCTGCCTCTCGCACCGAGCCTGTGGTGCGCGTCGCCAGCCCGGTCCGGCCTGTTCCTGTCCCTCGCGCCAAGCCTGTGGTGCGCGTCGCCAGCCCGGTTCGGCCTGTTCCTGCTCCCCGCACCAAGCCTATGGTGCGCTTCGTCAGCCCGGTCCGGCCTGTTCCTGCTCCCCGCACCAAGCAAGTGGTGCGCTTTATCAGCCCGGTTCGGCCCGTCCCTGCTCCCGCACCAAGCCAATGGTGCGCGTCGTCAGCCCGGTCCGGCCTGTTCCTGCGCCCCGCACCAAGCAAGTGGTGCGCTTCATCAGCCCGGTTCGCCCGTCCCTGCTCCCCGCACCAAGCCAATGGTGCGCTCGTCAACCCGGTTCGGCCCGTCCCTGCTCCCCGCACCAAGTCAATGGTGTGCGTCGCCAGCCCGGTCCGGCCTGTTCCTGCTCCCCGCACCAAGCAAGTGGTGCGCTTCATCGCCCGGTTCGGCCCGTCCCTGCTCCCCGCACCAAGCCAATGGTGCGCGTCGTCAGCCCGGTCCGGCCCGTCCCTGCTCCCCGCACCAAGCCAATGGTGCGCGTCGTCAGTCCGGCACAGCCCGTGCCTGTTCCACTGGTGCCTGGTCCGGCACCGGTCAGCTGCTCCACTCCGGAGCTAGAGCATTCCGCTCCACCAGTGTTCAGTCCAGCTCCGGCCAGCAGGGCCAGACCGGATCAGGGGCGCTTTGGGGGGTTAGAGAGGGAGTGGGAGTCATGCCCGGAGCCGGATCCACCGCCGAGGCGGAGTGCCCACCCGGTCCCTCCCCTGTTGTGTTTGGTTGGCGCGGCCAGAGTCCGCGCCTTTGGGGGGGGGTACTGTCACGCCCTGGCTCTGGGGACTCTCGTATGTTGAGCCAGGGTGTTAGGTTCTAGTTTTGTGTTTCTATGTTGGCCAGGGTGGCTCCCAATCAGAGACGGCTGTTGCTCGTTGTCTCTGATTGGGAGCCTACTTAGGTAGCTGTAAGGCATTCGTTTCGTGTGGTTTCTTGTTCCTTTTGATTTGTGTTTGTATCGAAGGACTTCACGTTTCGTTTGTTGTTTTGTTCGCTGTGGTGTACAATAAAATAAATATGTACGCATCTCACGCTGCGCCTTGGCCCGCTTCTTTTCAAGACGATCGTGACAGCAACAAAATAAGAAAAATTCCAAGGGGGGTTAATAGTTTCGCAAGACACTGTACACAACTGAAATATTTGATTGTTTCATAGTCATTTCCTTTTTTTTTGGCAATTTAACGTTCACTGTTTTTTGCTTTGAAATTTCCCTTAAAAAGCTCTAAAACCATTGTAATGCAATTATTTGATAATGCATTTCATGTTTTTTTTATTATCGAATTCGAAAACCGTTATTTTTTTTTGTAATCGAACCGAAACCGAACAGACTTAAAAAAGTACACATTTCTCAGCATTAACACACACACACACACACACACACACACACACACACACACACACACACACACACACACACACACACACACACACACACACACACATTAGATGTTGTGGGACATAAATGTTCAATTATACCAATGACATTAGTTCCTCCATTTAGCTGTATAGTGTCCTATTAGCATTTAGCTGTATAGTGTCCTATTAGCATTTAGCTGTATAGTGTCCTATTAGCATTTAGCTGTATAGTGACCTATTAGCATTTAGCTGTATAGTGACCTATTAGCATTTAGCTGTATAGTGTCCTATTAGCATTTAGCTGTATAGTGACCTATTAGCATTTAGCTGTATAGTGACCTATTAGCATTTAGCTGTATAGTGTCCTATTAGCATTTAGCTGTATAGTGTCCTATTAGCATTTAGCTGTATCGTGACCTATTAGCATTTAGCTGTATAGTGTATAGCCCTGTGGGCCCTGGTCAATAGTAGTGAGTGCTCTATATAGGGAACAGGGTACCATTGAATATAGGGTGAAGTTTTCCCTACACGCTGATCTTGGGTTAGTTTTGCATTTCCCCCACTAATGGATAAGGTTAGGATTGGGGGAGGAGAAGCTGATCCTAGATCTGTACCTCGGGGAAACTTTACCTGTACTTTCTTCACTGCAGATTGGTGGGAGTATGAAAGATGAACATTGAAATATTTCCCTCTGCTGGCCAGAGAACAATATTACACCTCAGGCCTACATGTACAGTACTGCATCATCCTGTCAGCCAGTTACACCATGACCCAGACACTCTGGGAGAATCTCAGCCAGTTACACCATGACCCAGACACTCTGGGAGAATCTCAGCCAGTTACACCATTACCCAGACACTCTGGGAGAATCTCAGCCAGTTACACCATAACCCAGACACTCTGGGAGAATCTCAGCCAGTTACACCATGACCCAGACACTCTGGGAGAATCTCAGCCAGTTACACCATGACGCAGACACTGTGGAAGAATCTCAGCCAGTTACACCATGACCCAGACACTCAGGGAGAATCTCAGCCAGTTACACCATGACCCAGACACTCTGGGAGAATCTCAGCCAGTTACACCATGACCCAGACACTCTGGGAGAATCTCATCCAGTTACACCATGACCCAGACACTCTGGGAGAATCTCATCCAGTTACACCATGACCCAGACACTCTGGGAGAATCTAGGCCAGTTACACCATTACCCAGACACTCTCTGACGGGGCCCATGTCCACCTCTCTGACGGGCCCCTTGTCCTTCTCTCATACGGGGCCCATGTCCTCCTCTCTGACGGGCCCCATGTCCTCCTCTCTGACGGGGCCCCTGTCCTCCTCTCTGACGGGCCCCTTGTCCTCCTCTCTGATGGGGCCCTTGTCCACCTCTCTGACGGGACACATGTCCTCCTCTCTGATGGGGCCCATGTCCTCCTCTCTGACGGGCCCCTTGTCCTCCTCTCTGACGGGGCCCATGTCCACCTCTCTGACGGGCCCCATGTCCTCCTCTCTGACGGGCCCCTTGTCCTCCTCTCTGATGGGGCCCATGTCCTCCTCTCTGACGGAGCACATGCCCACCTCTCTGACGAGCCCCTTGTCTTCCTCTCTGACGGGGCCCATTGTCCACCTCTCGACGGGGCCCATGTCCACCTCTCTGACGGGCCCCATGTCCTCCTCTCTGACGGGCCCCTTGTCCTCCTCTCTGATGGGGCCCATGTCCACCTCTCTGACGGGCCCCATGTCCTCCTCTCTGACGGGCCCCTTGTCCTCCTCTCTGACGGAGCCCCTTGTCCTCCTCTCTGACGGGCCCCTTGTCTTCCTCTCTGACGGGGCCCATTGTCCACCTCTCGACGGGGCCCATGTCCACCTCTCTGACGGGCCCCATGTCCTCCTCTCTGACGGGCCCCTTGTCCTCCTCTCTGATGGGGCCCATGTCCACCTCTCTGACGGGCCCCATGTCCTCCTCTCTGACGGAGCCCCTTGTCCTCCTCTCTGACGGGCCCCTTGTCCTCCTCTCTGATGGGGCTCATGTCCACCTCTCTGACGGGACCCATGTCCTCCTCTCTTACGGGGCCCATGTCCTCCTCCATGACGGGCCCCTTGTCCTCCTCTCTGATGGGGCCCATGCCCACCTCTCTAACGGGCCCCTTGTCCTCCTCTCTGACGGGGCCCATGTCCTCCTCTCTGACGGGGCCCATGTCCTCCTCTCTGACGGGCCCCATGTCCTCCTCTCTGATGGGGCCCATGTCCTCCTCTCTGACGGGGCCCATGTCCTCCTCTCTGATGAGGCCCATGTCCTCCTCTCTGACGGGGCCCATGTCCTCCTCTCTGACGGGTCCCTTGTCCTCCTCTCTGACGGGGCCCCTTGTCCACCTCTCTGATGGGGCCCATGTCCTCCTCTCTGATGGGGCCCATGTCCTCCTCTATGATGGGGCCCATGTCCTCCTCTCTGACGGGGCCCATGTCCTCCTCTCTGACGGGTCCCTTGTCCTCCTCTCTGACGGGGCCCCTTGTCCACCTCTCTGATGGGGCCCATGTCCTCCTCTCTGATGGGGCCCATGTCCTCCTCTATGACGGGGCCCATGTCCTCCTCTCTGACGGGGCCCATGTCCACCTCTCTGATGTGCCCCTTGTCCTCCTCTCTGATGGGGCTCTTGTCCACCAGCTCTTTGGTGTCTTCCTCTCCCTTGCTGTCTATCCTGCTCCATATTGAAAGACACTGGAAGTGTTCACACCCCCTTTTATATGGTGACTAATTGTGGTTCCCACTATGTGAAATCAATTAGTAATAATGAGTAGTCATTATGTATGTTCATCATGTATCATACATGTAATTTAAATGTTTATACTTTACAAACAGATTTAATTTCTGTAGTTCTCTAAATCCATATACAGTCGACAAACCAGTTTAAAATATATAGCTTTACCAAACGGTAAAGTGATTAACTATTACAGTTTTCCCCAATTGTTAACACACGTATGATGAAACTACATCTCAGATACTCAAAACTCAAAACACTCACTATCCTGGCATTAAAAGCGCCATGCTCTCTACCAATTGAGCTACAGAGGACCACATGGCAATTAGGGATCCAGATTTTGTCAAATGTATGTCAAAAGTATATTTTTTGTTGAGGCATTTTAGCTAATCCTAACCCTTTTCCTAACTTTAACCTAATTCTCCTAACCTGCTACGTTAATTCTCCTAAACTGCTGCACAAATTATCCTAACCTGCTACGAAAAGTCAAATCTAACGTTAATCTGACAAAAGCTGGATCCTTTCTAGCCATGACCCAACAGCAACACCGTCAGAACTATAGCAGTCTTCATTCTGAAAGGAGTCTGGTCTTCTTCAGAAGTAGTGTATTAGTCTACAGGGTTCAGGACTCACCTTTTTAAACACTTCTTATCTCTCATATCATGAGGTTCCACATGTGTTTGGTTACATAGTGCCCAATGTTCTTCTTAGTGATAAAACAGCAAACATTAAGAGTGTTTACTTATCAGACCCACATATATAATAAATATACTAGAATATAATATACTATATTCATATGCTTTTAGTACTCACACATGAATCATATCATGTATGCAGGTCATGTGTTGTTTTGAGACAGCAGTAAAAACATACTGATAGGACAGTTCCTCTTATGGCCACTAGGTGATAATCTGGTGTCACAGACGCATGACTGCAATCTAGAAAGAAGCATTGTCCCAATTATGTCTCCTTTCTCCTAAAGTGTGCACTTGTTCACTTCCCTAAACTGAAATGACTGGTATAAGAACTATGGTGGAAACTCCCTCTTGATAACAGAAGGTATAGTCCCATGGGTGGAACGGTGGGAGACGAACGGTACCCCCTATCCCACTATCTTCTTCTCCCTCTCTCCCCACCTTTCTTCTTCTTCCCCTCTCCTCCTCTACCCCCTCTCTTCTTCTCCCTCTCTCCTCCTCTCCCCCTCACCTCTTCTCCATCTCTCCTCCTCTCCCCCCTCTCCTCTTCTCCCTCTCTCCCCCCTCTCCTCTTCTCCATCTCTCCTCCTCTCCCCCCTCTCCTCTTCTCCCTCTCTCCTCCTCTCCATCCTCTCCTCTTCTCCCTCTCTCCTCCTCTACCCCCTCTCCTCTTCTCCCTCTCTCCTCCTCTCCCCCTCTCCTCTTCTCCCTCTCTCCTCCTCTCCCCCTCTCCTCTTCTCCCCTCTTTCCTCCTCTCCCCCCTCTCCCCCTCTTCGTCTCTTTCCCCTTACATTATATAATATACATTAGAGGAGGAGGGAGGGAGGGAGGAGGAGGGAGGGAGGAGAGAAGAAGTAATGGGGAGACATAGAGAGGGGGAGGGGGAGGGAGAGAGGAGGAGAGCGGGGAGATGGGAGAAAGAGAGAATATATTATTATCACTGACATCTCACCAGTGATGTCATTATAACCAGTAACCTATTCCACTCTTGGCACAGCCCAACCTGACCCTGACATATAACATCAGGCCTGATGAGTTGACCTCCCTCCCCTCTCCCCCTCTCCTCTTCTCCCTCTCTCCCCCTCTCTCCCCTCTCCTCTTCTCCCTCTCTTCACCTCTCCACCCTCTCCTCTTCTCCCTCTATCCCTCTCTACCTTCTCCTCTCTCCCTCCTCTCTCTCCCTCTTCTCCCTCTCTCCTCCTCTCTCTCTCCTCTTCCCTCTCTCCCCCTCTCCCCTACTCTCCATCCTCCTCCTCTCCCCCTCTCCTCTTCTCCCTCTCTCCTCCTCTCATCCTCTCCTCTTCTCCCTCTCTCCTCCCTCACCCCCTCCTCCTCTCCTCTCTCCTCCTCTCCTCCTCTTCTCCTCTCTCCTCCTCTCCCCTCTCCTCTTCTCCCCTCTCCTCCTCTCCCCCTCTCCCCCTCTTCGTCTCTTTCCCCTTACATTATATAATATACATTAGAGGAGGGGAGGGAGGGAGGGAGGGAGGGAGGGAGGGAGAAGAGAGTAATGGGGGAGACATAGAGAGGGGGAGGGAAAGGGGAGGAGAGAGGGAGGAGAGCGGGAGATGGGAGAAAGAGAGAATATATTATTATCACTGACATCTCACCAGTGATGTCATTATAACCAGTAACCTATTCCACTCTTGGCACAGCCCAACCTGACCCTGACATATAACATCAGGCCTGATGAGTTGACCTCCCTCCCCCCTCTCCCCCTCTCCTCTTCTCCCTCTCTCCCCCTCTCTCCCCTCTCCTCTTCTCCCTCTCTTCACCTCTCCACCCTCTCCTCTTCTCCCTCTATCCCTCTCTACCTTCTCCTCTCCCTCCCCCTCTCCCCCTCTCCTCTCCTCTCCTCTCCTCGTCTCCTCTTCTCCCTCTCTGCTCCTCTCCCCTTCTCCTCTTCTACCTCTCTCCCCTCTCCTCTTCTCCCTCTCTGGCTCTCTCCACCCTCTCCCCCTCACCTCCTCTCCATCTCTCCTCCTCTCCCCCTCTCCTCCTCTCCCTCTCTCCTCCTCTCCCCCCTCTCCTCCTCTTCCTCTCTCGCCCTCTCCCCCCACTCCTCTTCTTCCTCTCTCCCCTCTCCTCTTCTCCCTCTCTGCCTCTCTCCCCCCTTCTCCCCCTTTCCTCTCCTCTCCCCCTCCCCCCTCTCCCCTCACCTCCTCTCCATCTCTCCTCCTCTCCCCTCTCCTCCTCTCCCTCTCTCCTCCTCTCCCCCCACTCCTCTTCTCCCTCTCTCCCCTCTCCACCCTCTCATCTTCTCCCTCTCTCCCCCTCTCCACACTCTGATCTTCTCCCTCTCTCCCCCTCTCCTCTCCTATCCTCCTCTCCCCCTCTCCCCTTCTCCCTCTCTGCTCTTCTTTCTCTCTGCTCCTCTCCCCTTCTCCTCCTCTCCCTCTCTCAACCTCCTCTCCTTCTCTCCTCCTCTTCCTCTCTCCTCCTCTCCCTCTCTCCTCCTCTCCCCACTCTCCTCTCCTCCTCACCCCCCTCTCCCCCTCTTCTTCTCCCTTACAATATATAATATATATCTGAGGAGGGCAGGGAGAGAGACAGGGAGGGAGGGAGGGAGGAGGAAGAGAGTAATGGGGGAGACATAGAGAGAGGGAGGGAAAGGGGAGGAGAGAGGGAGGGGAGCGAGAGATGGGAGAGAGAGATAATATATTATTATCACTGACTTCTCACCAGTGATGTCATCATAACCAGCAACCTTTTCCACTCTTGGCCCAGCCCAGCCTGACCCTGACATATAGCATCAGGCCTGTTGAGTTGACTTGGGTAACAGACCTCTAGCTTCTACACCACATTCCCCCTTCTCCTGCTCTAACATGAGACATCATCAGTACTCATTTTGGGTGCTGGTACTGTTTATATTTAGGTGCTGGAACATTAACCAATGTTCTATAAGAGGTGAACTCAAGCAGTAGAAAGTTAGAGGTGATATTATAGGACACAATATGTGAAACTTTGCTGCTCTGTCAGCAGTTTCCTGTGGGGTTTTTCAAAACAGATCAGTTTGCTGCATTTAGCTGGGTTCAACCACTGATTCAAGATAACTTGCTAAGAAGTTTATCTCACATCAAAAACCTAATGAACTAATGAAATAGAAGTCATATAACCTAGCAGTATTTTTCCACTCTTCAGTCCACTCTTCATGACAGTAGACTTGTATAGCTCAGTGGAGACCCAGTTAGAGACAGATATGATACCTGCAGTGATATTGATGATCCTGTTCTGGAGCACAGGTAGGATGCTGTTATACTGAAATACACTTGTGACAGTTACTGAGATATGATTTGATATTGTAAGATATATTATAATTTGCAGGGCTAGTAAATGAACGTACAACTGGAAGCAGACAGTAAAAATCTATTTCAAAGCAGGACAATGACGTGATCACCTGTAAATGTACTTTACTGTAGGTTAAGTTGTGATGGTGCCATGCATCTGACTGTTGTATATACAGTGTGTAAATGATTGAGTGTATATGTCTCTATGTAAATGAATGAGAGTACATATTATATATTTTATATTTGTCATCTGTTAGAGCGGGGGGGGGGGGTCAATGTCTTTACACAAAGCCACACTGAGACACTTTGGACTAACTCCTTGGTGAGATCCACAACTAGGGACTTTTTTAATGCCTTCAAAGGCCTGTCTTAATGAATTGGACCTGGAGTTACTATCAGCTCAAAACAATTAGTTTGAATGTCGTATAGAGCTGCTCTTTCTTTTTAAACAATCTTAAGAGCTGTCATTTTATTGTGAGGAACTGTAGTTTATCAGACCTTTTTCTGTTCTGTCCTCTGTTGTGTGAGTGATCAGGTCACAGACTCAGGTCTGGTCCAATGATAGAGGTCTGTGACCTGAGTCAAGATCAACATGCCTGATGCTATATGTCAGGAAGAGAGAGAGAGAGAGAGAGAGAGAGAGAGAGAGAGAGAGAGAGAGAGAGAGAGAGAGAGAGAGAGAGAGAGAGAGAGAGAGAGAGAGAGAGAGAGAGAGAGAGAGAGAGAAATAGAAAGAGTGAGAGAGAGGAGGGAGTGGGGAGAGAGAGGAGGGGGGAGAGAGAGGAGGGAATTGGGAGAGAGGAGGGGAGGGGAGAGAGAGGAGGGAGTGGGGAGAGAGAGGAGGGATCTGGAAATTAATCTGGAAGTGAATCTGGAAGTTAATAGGAAGTTAATAGGAATACGACTTTTAGATCACAAAAACGTTTATTATGCATGTCAGATTTCAATACTGGCCGATGTCATAACGCTTGAGGATGTCTTCTCTCGAATGAGTCATTGATCATATTTCTGCGATATTCCTACCGATTGAAATTTGTAATTTAACAGAGGGTCTAGCACATTTTTCCTATTTGTCTGCCTCTTTAGTCCAGGGTGCATTGCATGGTGCAGTTCCACAGATATTATAGAAAAGAGATAGAATCCAATGAAGAATGTATAATGTCCCACCCAGCAGACTGTCGACCAATCGCGTTGACGTTGTCATACTGCGTCACGCGGTTGCTAAGCTAATCATCAGGCAATTCCTTCTCAAAGTCAGTCTATATGTCGAGAAACGTGCCTCTATTCCTCGAAAGTACATAATAACACGATTCCAAAGCTATACGATACTACAGATAGCAAGTTCATTATTTCACATCTCGCAAAAAGATGTATGTTGCACTTCTTGTTGACGAAATTCGTGCTAATATTAGGTGTTTGAGCTAGCGCCCAATAGACTCCCATTCACTTCTTGAAGGAGAGCTCTCCTTGTACCAGAATCACCCAGAATGCACCGCGCCGCCCATTGACCTAATATGGGCAACGTTTCCCATCTCCTCCAAGTATATCTGCTGTTGTGAATGTTAGACTCCACTCTGTGAGTGACATCGATCTGCAGGAGATTGTAGACTCCTAAATTGATTGTGTAGTTTGTTTAGGCGATTTTACAGCTAGCTAGCTACTTCACACGCTGATATTGTCTTTGTATTATTGTGTGTAGCCAGCCCATAGAGAGAGCATTGCATTGTGGATTTTGTAGTCTACTTGAGCTGCAACAGATTTCCACAACGAGTTTCCATGTTGCTACCAACATTATTATAACGCCAAAATGAAACATTTGTTTACAAAAATTGTTTTCACATATTAGTGTTATTTAACACTGTAAATTAAAGGAATGAGTGGCTTTTTGTGGATTTTTCCTTTAATGTGTAGATTTTCATTTAGTATTTCATGATTTTCTTCATTCTTTGGTTGAGTTTGTTTGTCTTTATATGTCCTTGTTGATTGTAGGCCAAAGTAATTCCTTTGATGTATGCCTTTTATTTCAATGCATGTGTAGGATTTATCTGGGATAGTTTGCATTCACAGTCAGCTGTTTTATGCTCCAGTTACTTTCCCATTGATGTCAGTATTTGAAGTCATCCATTGAATCGTGTATTATGCATCTATTTCATTGCACTGTATGCACTGTTCCACAAGTAGGATAAATGAGTCAATGGGGATGTTGAGGTTGAGTAGTACATTGTACACTCCATTCCACAGACCTTTAAACCTAATATAAACCTAATATTGCATTGATAATTCATGTCTTGGGTCATTTTTGTTAGTTTTTGCTGTTCTCCAAATAGTATTTTAGAGTTTTTAAGTACAGTAAATGAGCTTCAACTGGTGGGGGGATTTCTGTACACCCCATTTAGCCATACCCTAGGTTTAGCTGTATTTCTACACCCCCAAACGACTTCCTGCGGCTATTGGACAGAGGAGGAGGGGAGGGGAGATGGAGAGTGAGAGAGAAAAGGAGTAGAGAGAGGGAGATGTCAAAAGAGATAGGGCTGACAGACTAACACGCAGTCAACTGAATATCTTTTCATAACTGACTTCTCACCAGTTATGTCATCACAACCAGTAACCTTTTCCACTCTTCCACTCTGGTACGGCTCAGCTTGACGGCTCAGCTTGACCTCTGACCTATGAAATGAATGATTTCAAAAACAGACGAAAGCAAATGCATTAAATTATATATAAAGTCATCTGCAAAGAGAGGTTCACATTTCCATGGAAGGGGAATGTGAGTACACATGGGTGTTGTTGCACCATACCAACGATAAGCCTATCTTCGCCATCACATCATGAAAGGTCACTCTCTCTCTCTCATTTGGCATCGGAAACATATGCTAACATTGCCAAAGCAAGTGAAATAAACAATAACAAACAGTTAACATTAAGCAAACAAAAGTTTCAAAAGAGAAAGACATTTGAAATGTTAAATGATTAACTATGTACAAAACAAACACCAACATGAGTGTATCAGTATGGACCTGTACAGGTCGTTGGTCAATACACGGTAAATGAAATATAAAATAGTCTATAAAAAAGATAAAATAGTTCACAAACTAATTCAACTACATTTATTTACACAACTAGCTGGCTCCACTAGGGCCCTCTCAGCAAGCCGGCTCCACTAGGGCCCTCTCAGCCAGCTGGTCCCACTAGGGCCCTCTCAGCCAGGTGGCTCCACTAGGGCCCTCTCAGCCAGCTGGTCCCACTAGGACCCTCTCAGCCAGGTAGCTCCACTAGGGCCCTCTCAGCCAGCCGGCTCCACTAGGATCTATCTGTACTTTGCTATGTTCATCTTTCCCTCGAACCTTACTAGTCTCCCAGTCCTTACCGCTGAAAAACATCCCCACAGCATGATGCTGCCACCACCATGCTTCACCGTAGGGATGGTGCCAGGTTTCCTCAAGATGTGACACTTGGCATTCAGGCCAAAGAGTTCAATCTTGGCTTCACCAGACCAGAGAATCTTGTTTCTCATGGTCTGAGAGTCCTTTAGGTGCCATTTGTCATGTGCCTTTTACTGAGGAGTGGCTTCCGTCTGGCCACTCTACCATAAAGGCCTGCTTGGTGGAGTGCTGCAGTGATGGTTGTCCTTCTGGAAGGTTCTCCGATCTCCACAGAGGAACTATGTACCAGTGCTGACCTTCTAGGCAGAGTTGCAAAGAAAAAGCCACATCTAAGACTGGCCAATAAAAATAAAAGATTAAGATGGGCAAAAGAACACAGACACTGGACTTTTTCTTTTGCAACTCTGCCTAGGTCAGCATCCCGGAGTCGCCTCTTCACTTTTGACATTGAGACCAGTGTTTTGCGGGTATTATTTAATGAAGCTGCCAGTTGAAGACCTGTGAGGCGTCTGTTTCTCAAACTAGACACTCTAATGTATTTGTCCTCTTGCTCAGATGTGGACCTGGGCCTCCCACTCCTCTTTCTATTCTGGTTAAAGCCAGTTTGCGATGTTCTGTGAAGGGAGTAGTACACAGCGTTGTACGAGATCTTCAGTTTCTTGGCAATTTCTCGCATGGAATAGCCTTCATTTCTCAGAACAAGAATAGACTGAAGAGTTTGAGAAGAAAGTTCTTTGTTTCTGGCCATTTTGAGCCTGTAATAGAACCCACAATTGCTGATGCTCCAGATACTCAACTAGTCTCAAGAAGGACAGTTTTATTGCTTCTTTCATCAGCACAACAGTTTTCAGCTGTGCTAACAATAATTGCAAAAGGGTTTTCTAATAATCAATTAGCCTTTTGAAATGATAAACTTGGATTAGCAAACACAACTTGCCATTGGAACACAGGACTGATGGTTGCTGATAATTAGCCTCTGTACGCCTATGTAGATATTCCATAAAAAATCAGCCGTTTCCAGCTACAATAGCTACACCTAATAGTATTTCTACACACCCCATTTAGCCATACCCTAGGTTTAGCTGTATTTCTACACACCCCATTTAGCCATACACTGGGTTTAGTTGTGTTTCTACACACCCCATTTAGCCATACACTGGGTTTAGTTGTGTTTCTACACACCCCATTTAGTGTCACGATCGTTCATGAACGAGAAGGACCAAGGCGCAGCGTGATATGCATTCATATTTATTTACGTACTGAACACACGACAAAACAACAAACGAAACGTGAAGTCCAAGGTAGACAAATAACATACCTCACACAGAAAAAGATCCCACAACTAACTGGTGCCAACAGGCTGCCTAAGTATGGTCCCCAATCAGAGACAACGAGCAACAGCTGCCTCTGATTGGGAACCACCTGAGCCAACATAGATCTACCCATTCTAGATCTTAAACACAGAACATCGACATAGCAAACACAACCCAGAAAATACACACCCTGACTCAACAAATACAAGTCCTCAGAGTCAGGGCGTGACAGTACCCCCCAAAGGTGCGGACTCCGACCGCGCCACATAAACCTAACAGGGTAGGGGCCGGGTGGGCATTCCGCCTCGGAGGCGGATCCGGCTCCGGGCGTGACCACCACTTACTCTCCACCTCCCTATTGCGCCCCTGGTCTGGTCTGGACCTCGGCACGCTGCTTCCCCTCTCCTTCCTCCCACGACGTACCAAGCCCTGTCTGGACCCTGGTGTGGGAGTCCAGGCACCGGTGGACAGGCACGGGTCGTGCCGGACTGGACACACGCACCACTGGCTTGGTGCGGGGAGCAGGAACAGGCCGGGCCGGGTTGGCGACGCGCACCACAGGTTTGGTGCGAGGAGCAGGAACAGGCCGGGCCGGGCTGGCGACGCGCACCACAGGTTTGGTGCGAGGGACAGGAACAGGCCGGAACGGGCTGGCGACGCGCACCACAGGTTTGGTGCGAGGGACAGGAACAGGCCGGAACGGGCTGGCGACGCGCACCACTGGCTTAGTGCGGGGAGCAGGAACGGGTCGGGCCGTACTGGGAACACGCACCACTTGCTTAATGCGGGGAGCAGGAACGGGCCGGACCGTAATGGGAACACACACCACTGTCCTCGTGCGGGAAGCAGGAATGGGACGGGTCGTACTGGGAACACGCTCCACTGGCTTAGTGTGGGGATCAGGAATGGGCCGGATCGGACTGGCGACACGCACCACTTGCTTGGTGCGAGGAGCGGGACTGGGTTCCCTTATAAACCCCCGCTCCTTCTGCTGCCTAACCAGCTCCTCTCGCCGTGCCTCTACACTCTCCTTCTCCCTTATAGCCTCCTGTAGCTCCTCCCTCTGACCAAATAACTCCTGCTCCCTCTGAACCAATAGCCCCCGTAACCTGGTGGCCTCCTCTCCTAACCTGCAGAATCGCCCTGTCGCTGCCTCCTGCTGCCTCTTCGTCCACACCGTGTGCCCCCCCAAAAAATGTTATTGGGGTTGCCTCTCGGGTCTCAGTCGTCGGCACTGTTGGCGCCTTTTCTCCTCTCCTACCTGGGCATCCTCATTCATCGCCCTCCGGTAACGGACGGCCTCTTCCTCCGTGATTCTCCCCCAACCGAGGAGGACATCTACTAAAGTAACCTCCTGTTTAATTCCCGGCGTTTGCTCCTGAACACACTGCTTGGTCCTATTTTGGTGGGATCTTCTGTCACGATCGTTCATGAACGAGAAGGACCAAGGCGCAGCGTGATATGCATTCATATTTATTTACGTACTGAACACACGACAAAACAACAAACGAAACGTGAAGTCCAAGGTAGACAAATAACATACCTCACACGGAAAAAGATCCCACAACTAACTGGTGCCAACAGGCTGCCTAAGTATGGTCCCCAATCAGAGACAACGAGCAACAGCTGCCTCTGATTGGGAACCACACAGGCCAACATAGATCTACCCATTCTAGATCTTAAACACAGAACATCGACATAGCAAACACAACCCAGAAAATACACACCCTGACTCAACAAATACAAGTCCTCAGGGGCAGGGCGTGACATTTAGCCATACCCTAGGTTTAGTTGTATTTCTACACACCCCATTTAGCCATACCCTAGGTTTAGCTGTATTTCTACACACCCCATTTAGCCATACCCTAGGTTTAGTTGTATTTCTACACACCCCATTTAGCCATACCCTAGGTTTAGCTGTATTTCTACACACCCCATTTAGCCATACCCTAGGTTTAGCTGTATTTATACACCCCCAAACTACTTCCTGCGGCTATGGGACAGAGGAGGAGGGGAGGGGAGATGGAGAGTGAGAGAGAAGAGGAGTAGAGAGAGGGAGAGAGTGAGGAGGGGAGGGTAGTGGAGAGAGAGAAGAGGGGACAGAGGACGGGAGGGGAGATAGAGAGGGAGATGTCAAAGGGCTGCGAGAGATGAGCAGAGAGAGATGGGGCGGAGGAGAGAGGATGGGTGGGGGGCGGAGGAGAGCGTAGTGGAGCGAGAGGAGAGGGGAGGGGATGGGAGGGGAGGGGAGGGGAGGGGAGATATAGACCCCATTTAGCCATACCCTAGGTTTAGCTGTATTTCTACACACCCCATTTAGCCACACACTAGGTTTAGCTGTATTTCTACACACCCCATTTTGCCATACCCTAGGTTTAGTTGTATTTCTTCACACCCCATTTAGCCATACCCTAGGTTTAGCTGTATTTCTACACACCCCATTTAGCCATACCCTAGGTTTAGCTATATTTCTACACCCCCAAACTACTTCCTGCGGCTATGGGACAGAGGAGGAGGGGGAGGGAGATGGAGAGTGAGAGTGAAGAGGAGTAGAGAGAGGGAGATGTCAAAAGAGATAGGGCTGACAGACTTACACGCAGTCAACTGAATATCTTTTCATAACTGACTTCTCACCAGTGATGTCATCACAACCAGTAACCTTGTCCACTCTTCAACTCTTGGTACGGCTCAGCTTGACCTCTGACCTATGAAATGAATGATTTCAAAAACAGACAAAAGCAAAGGTATTAAATTATATATAAACTCATCTGCAAAGAGAGGTTCACCTTTCCACGGAAGGGGAATGTGTGTACACATGGGTGTTATTGCATCATACCAACTATAAGCCTATCTTCTCCATCACATCACGTGTGTTGTTGCACCACACCAACTATAAGCCTATCTTCTCCATCACATCATGGAAGATGATGTTGATGTTCATTTCTCCTCTCTTTTGCCCCTCCCCCTCTCTCTCTCTCTCTCTCTCTCTCTCAGTTCAATTCGAAGGGGTTTCATTGACACGGGAAACATATGTTAACATTGACAAAGCAAGTGAAATAAACAATCACAAACAGTAAACTTTAAACACACAAAAGTCTCAAAAGAGAAAGTCATTTGAAATTTAACTATATAAAAAAACAAAAAATAAAAATGAGTGTATCAGTCCTGACCTGTATAGGCCGTCGTTCAATACACTGTAAATGAAATATAAACTAGCTGGCTCCACTAGGGTCCTCTCAGCCAGGTGGCTCCACTAGGATGCTCTCAGCCAGGTGGCTCCACTAGGGTCCTCTCAGCCAGGTGGCTCCACTAGGGTCCTCTCAGCCAGGTGGCTCCACTAGGGCCCTCTCAGCCAGGTGGCTCCACTAGGGTGCTCTCAGCCAGGTGGCTCCACTAGGGTCCTCTCAGCCAGGTGGCTCCACTAGGGTCCTCTCAGCCAGGTGGCTCCACTAGGCCCTCTCAGCCAGGTGGCTCCACTAGGGCCCTCTCAGCCAGGTGGCTCCACTAGGATGCTCTCAGCCAGGTGGCTCCACTAGGGTCCTCTCAGCCAGGTGGCTCCACTAGGGTCCTCTCAGCCAGGTGGCTCCACTAGGCCCTCTCAGCCAGGTGGCTCCACTAGGGCCCTCTCAGCCAGCTGGTGTTTGTAGGAGAGTGTGAGCTGTCTGTGCAAAAAGTAGAAGTACAAATGGCTGAGAATTTTGATAACTATATAAAAGAAAGATTAAAGTATTTTCACTGCCTGGAACATTAAGGAACATTAAGCCAATATTATATAAGAGGTGAACTCAAGCAGTAGAAAGTTAGAGGTGATATTATAGGACACACTATGTGAAACATTGCTGCAAGACAGATCAGTTTGCTGTGTTTAGCTGGGCTCAACCACTGATCCAAGATAAGTTGCTAAGAAGTTTCTCACATCATTGAAGTAAGGAACTAATGACATAGAAGTCATATAGCCTAGCAGTATTTTCCACTCTTCAGTCCACTCTTCATGACAGTAGACTTGTATAGCTCAGTGGAGCCCCAGTTAGAGACAGATATGATACCGGCAGTGATATTGATGATCCTGTTCTGGAGCATATGTTTTGATATTGTAAGATATATGATCATTTGCAGGGTTAGTAAATAACATGCAACTGGATGCAGACAGTAAAAATCTGTCTTAAAGCAGGACAATGATGTAATCACCAGTAAATGTAATTTACTGTAGCATAACTGTCACGATCGTTGACGGAAGCGGACCAAGGCGCAGCGTGATAGGCGTATATACATTATTTAGTACACACACAAACCAAAACAATAAACCAAACGATAGGTGAAGTCCTAGGTCATAACACAAACCAAACGGAACAAGATCCCACAAAATAACAGTGCCAAACAGGCTGCCTAAGTATGGTCCCCAATCAGAGACAACAAGCTACAGCTGCCTCTGATTGGGAACCACCCTGGCCAACATAGATCTAAACGATCTAGAACACAAACATAGAAAACTAAACAATGAAACCTACACACCCTGGCTCAACATTAAAGAGTCCCCAGAGCCAGGGCGTGACAATAACTGTCCATCTGGGGACAGGCACTAATGTCATTTAAGGTGTGATGGTGTATGTGATGTTGTATATTCAGTGTGTCAATGATTGATTGTATCTGTCCCTATGGAAATGAATGAGAGTATATATTATGTATCTATTTAATATTCGTCTTATTTTTCTATGGCCTCCCGAGAGGCGCAGTGATCATAGACACTGCATCGCAGTGGTAGAGGCGTCAGTACAGACCTGGGTTCGATCCCAGGCTATATCACAACCGTCCGGGATTGGGAGTCCCATAGAGCGGCGCAGAATTGGCCCAGCATCGTCCGGGTTAGGGGAGGGTTTGCCCTAGCCATACCCTAGGTTTAGTTGTATTTCTACACATCCCCATTTAGCCATACCCTAGGTTTAGCTGTATTTCTACACCCCCAAACTACTTCCTGCGGCTATTGGACAGAGGAGGAGCGGAGGGGAGATGGATAGTGAGAGAGAAGAGGAGTAGAGAGAGGGAGATGTCAAAAGAGATAGGGCTGACATACTAACACGCAGTCAACTGAATATCTTTTCATAACTGACTTCTCACCAGTTATGTCATCACAACCAGTAACCTTTTCCACTCTTCCACTCCTGGTACGGCTCAGCTTGACCTCTGACCTATGAAATGAATGATTTCAAAAACAGACAAAAGCAAAGGTATTAAATTATATATAAACTCATCTGCAAAGAGAGGTTCACCTTTCCACGGAAGGGGAATGTGTGTACACATGGGTGTTGTTGCGTCATACCAACGATAAGCCTATCTTCCCCATCACATCACGTGTGTTGTTGCACCACACCAACTATAAGCCTATCTTCCCCATCACATCACGTGTGTTGTTGCACCATACCAACTATAAGCCTATCTTCTCCATCACATCATGAAAGGTCATGTTGATGTTCATTTCTCCTCTCTTTTCCCCCTCCCCATCTCTCTCTCTCTCACTCTCTCTCTCAGTTCAATTCAAAGGGGTTTCATTGACATGGGAAGCATATGTTAACATTGACAAAGCAAGTGAAATAAACAATCACAAACAGTAAACTTTAAACACACAAAAGTTTCAAAAGAGAAAGTCATTTGAAATGTTAATAATTTAACTATATAAAAAAACAAAAAATTAAAATGAGTGTATCAGTCCTGACCTGTATAGGCCGTCGGTCAATACACTGTAAATGAAATATAAACTAGCTGGCTCCACTAGGGCCCTCTCAGCCAGCTGGCTCCACTAGGATGCTCTCAGCCAGGTGGCTCCACTAGGGTCCTCTCAGCCAGGTGGCTCAATAGGGCCCTCTCAGCCAGGTGGCTCCACTAGGCCCTCTCAGCCAGGTTGCTCCACTAGGGCCCTCTCAGCCAGCTGGTGTTTGTAGGAGAGTGTGAGCTGTCTGTGCAAAAAGTAGAAGTACAAATGGCTGAGAATTTTGATAACTATATAAAAGAAAGATTAAAGTATTTTCACTGCCTGGAACATTAAGGAACATTAAGCCAATATTCTATAAGAGGTGAACTCAAGCAGTAGAAAGTTAGAGGTGATATTATATAACACACTATGTGAAACATTGCTGCAAGACAGATCAGTTTGCTGTGTTTAGCTGGGCTCAACCACTGATCCAAGATAAGTTGCTCAGAAGTTTATCTCACATCATGAGAGGGCCTAGTGGAGCCAGTGGGTTCGATCCCCGGGACCACCCATACACAAAAATGTATGCACGCATGACTGTAAGTCGCTTTGGATAAAAGCGTCTGCTAAATGGCATATTATTATTATTTTATCATTGAAGTAAGGAACTAATGAGATAGAAATCATATAGCCTAGCAGTATTTTCCACACTTCAGTCCAATCTTCATGACAGTAGACTTGTATAGCTCAGTGGAGCCCCAGTTAGAGACAGATATGATACCGGCAGTGATATTGATGATCCTGTTCTGGAGCATATGTTTTGATATTGTAAGATATATGATCATTTGCAGGGTTAGTAAATAACATGCAACTGGATGCAGACAGTAAAAATCTGTCTTAAAGCAGGACAATGATGTAATCACCAATAAATGTAATTTACTGTAGCATAACTGTCACGATCGTTGACGGAAGCGCACCAAGGCGCAGCGTGATAGGCGTACATACTTTATTTAGTACACACACAAACCAAAACAATAAACCAAACGATACGTGAAGTCCTAGGTCATAACACAAACCAAACGGAACAAGATCCCACAAAATAACAGTGCCAAACAGGCTGCCTAAGTATGGTACCCAATCAGAGACAACAAGCTACAGCTGCCTCTGATTGGGAACCACCCTGGCCAACATAGATATAAACGATCTAGAACACAAACATAGAAAACTAAACAATGAAACCTACACACCCTGGCTCAACATGAAAGAGTCCCCAGAGCCAGGGCGTGACAGTACCCCCCCCCCAAAGGCGCGGACTGCGACCGCGCCAACCAAACAGAAGAGGGTAGGGGCCGGGTGGGCATTCCGCCTCGGTGGCGGATCCGGCTCCTGGCGTGACCACCACTCTGTCTCCACCCCCCCGTAGCACCCCTGATCTGGTCTGGCCCCGCTGGCCGGAGCTGGACTGTACACCGGTGGAGCGGATTGCTCTGGCTCCGGAGTGGAGCAGCTGCCCGGTGCCGGACCAGGCACCGGTGGAAAAGGCATGGGCCGTGCCGGACTGACGACACGCACCACTGGCTTGGTGCGGGGAGCAGGAACGGGCCGGACCGGGCTGGCGACGCGCACCACTGGCTTGGTGCGGGGAGCAGGAACAGGCCGGACCGGGCTGGCGACGCGCACCACAGGCTTGGTGCGGTGAGCAGGAACGGGCCGGACCGGGCTGGCGACGCGCACCACTGGCTTGGTGCGGGGAGCAGGAACAGGCCGGACCGGGCTGACGACGCGCACCACAGGCTTGGTGCTAGGGACAGGAACAGGCCGGGCTGGACTGTGGAGACGGACTGGAGGTCTGGAGCGGAGAGCTGACACAACCCGTCCTGGCTGAATGCCTATTTCCACACAATCTGTGTGAGGCATCAGCACAGGACATACAGGGCTGTGCACTCGTACTGGCACTACAGCACGTGGCACTGGCGCAGGATATCCGGGACCGAGGAGGGGTACTGGATGCCACGAGCGTTGAGCCGGCACACTCCGTCCTGGCTGCATGCCCACCTTAGCACGACACGTACGTTTTGCTAGCACAGGACGTACAGGACTGTGCCGGAACACTCGCGGCACAGTACGTGGCTCCGCATAAAACGGAACATGCCCAGTCTCACGCTGCCTAGCCTGAGTACGGGGAGTTGGCTCTGCTCTACCTCTAGGCTCCGCCAACCACCCTTCCAGCCTCCCAAACCTGGTGGCCTCCTCTCCTAGTCTGCCGATTCGTCCTTTAGCTGCCTCCAGCAGCCCCGTCGTCCACGCCGTGTGCCCCCACAAAACAATTTTTTGGGGTTGCCTCTCGCGTGTCCGACGTCGGCACAGTTGGCGCCGTTTCTCCTCTCCTGCCTGGGCATTTACTTTTGCCCATGGCCCTCTGCCCGCGAATATGTCCTCCCAAGACCACCATTCGCCCACCTGGGACATCGCCAACTTCTCCTGTTTGGCACGCTGCTTGGTCCTCTGGTGGTGGGATCTTCTGTCACGATCGTTGACGGAAGCGGACCAAGGCGCAGCGTGATAGGCATACATGCTTTATTTAGTACACACACGAACCAAAACAATAAACCAAACGATAGGTGAAGTCCTAGGTCATAACACAAACCAAACGGAACAAGATCCCACAAAATAACAGTGCCAAACAGGCTGCCAAAGTATTGTCCCCAATCAGAGACAACAAGCTACAGCTGCCTCTGATTGGGAACCACCCTGGCCAACATAGATCTAAACGATCTAGAACACAAACATAGAAAACTAAACAATGAAACCTACACACCCTGGCTCAACATGAAAGAGTCCCCAGAGCCAGGGCGTGACAGTACCCCCCCCCCCAAAGGCGGGGACTGCGACCGCGCCAACCAAACAGAAGAGGGTAGGGGCCGGGTGGGCATTCCGCCTCGGTGGCGGATCCGGCTCCTGGCGTGACCACCACTCTCTCTCCACCCCCCCGTAGCACCCCTGATCTGGTCTGGCCCCGCTGGCCGGAGCTGGACTGGACACCGGTGGAGCGGATTGCTCTGGCTCCGGAGTGGAGCAGCTGCCCGGTGCCGGACCAGGCACTGGTGGAACAGGCATGGGCCGTGCCGGACTGACGACGCGCACCACTGGCTTGGTGCGGGGAGCAGGAACGGGCCGGACCGGGCTGGCGACGCGCACCACTGGCTTGGTGCGGGGAGCAGGAACAGGCCGGACCGGGCTGGCGACGCGCACCACATGCTTGGTGCGGTGAGCAGGAACGGGCCGGACCGGGCTGGCGACACGCACCACTGGCTTGGTGCGGGGAGCAGGAACAGGCCAGACCGGGCTGACGACGCGCACCACAGGCTTGGTGCTAGGGACAGGAACAGGCCGGGCTGGACTGTGGAGACGGACTGGAGGTCTGGAGCGGAGAGCTGACACAACCCGTCCTGGCTGAATGCCTATTTCCACACAATCTGTGTGAGGCATCAGCACAGGACATACAGGGCTGTGCACTCGTACTGGCACTACAGCACGTGGCACTGGCGCAGGATATCCGGGACCGAGGAGGGGTACTGGAGGCCACGAGCGTTGAGCCGGCACACTCCGTACTGGCTGCATGCCCACCTTAGCACGACACGTGTGTTTTGCTAGCACAGGACGTACAGGACTGTGCCGGAACACTCGCGGCACAGTACGTGGCTCCGCATAACACGGAACATGCCCAGTCTCACGCTGCCTAGCCTGAGTACGGGGAGTTGGCTCTGCTCTACCTCTAGGCTCCGCCAACCACCCTTCCAGCCCCCAAACCTGGTGGCCTCCTCTCCTAGTCCACCGATTCGTCCTGTAGCTGCCTCCAGCAGCCCCGTCGTCCACGCCGTGTGCCCCCACAAAACAATTTTTTGGGGTTGCCTCTCGCGTGTCTGACGTCGGCACGGTTGGCGCCGTTTCTCCTCTCCTGCCTGGGCATTTACTTTTGCCCATGGCCCTCTGCCCGCGAATATGTCCTCCCAAGACCACCATTCGCCCACCTGGGACATCGCCAACTTCTCCTGTTTGGCACGCTGCTTGGTCCTCTGGTGGTGGGATCTTCTGTCACGATCATTGACGGAAGCGGACCAAGGCGCAGCGTGATAGGCGTACATACTTTATTTAGTACACACACAAACCAAAACAATAAACCAAACGATACGTGAAGTCCTAGGTCATAACACAAACCAAACGGAACAAGATCCCACAAAATAACAGTGCCAAACAGGCTGCCAAAGTATTGTCCCCAATCAGAGACAACAAGCTACAGCTGCCTCTGATTGGGAACCACCCTGGCCAACATAGATCTAAACGATCTAGAACACAAACATAGAACACTAAACAATGAAACCTACACACCCTGGCTCAACATTAAAGAGTCCCCAGAGCCAGGGTGTGACAATAACTGTCCATATGGGGACAGGCACTAATGTCATTGTCACGAACGTTTTCAAAAGGAGCAGACCAATACGCAGCGCGTTGAGCGAACATGATGCTTTATTAAATTAAAGCGAAACACGAAACAACAAAACAAATAACGATTCGTGAAGTCCACAGTGAAAAATGACTGACTAGGAACACGGAACAAGGAAAAAAAAAACACAAACACAAGGTGAAAACACACAGTATAAATATGGCTCCCAATCAGAGATAACGAGCCGACAGCTGACACTCGTTACCTCCGATTGGGAGTCATTGAACAAACAAGGAAACCAAACCAAATACACCACAACCAAAACCAAACACAACCAAATGAACACACCCTGGCTCAAAAATACACAGTCCCGGAGCCAGAGCGTGACAGTTCCCCCCCCTAAAGGCGCGGACTCCGACCGCGCCTACACCCCAAATAGGGGAGGGCTGGGCGGGTGTTGCTCCTCGGAGGCGGCTCCGGCTCCGGGCTTGACCACCACCCTACTACAATCCCCCCGTAGTGTCCCCAGTCCGATCTGACCCAGTTAGCTGGATCAGGACTGCCGACGCGCACCCCTGGCTTGGCGCGTGAGGCAGGAATGGACCGGACCTGGCAGACGATACGCACCCTCGGCTTGATGCGTGGAGCCGGAACGGACCTCACCAGGCTGACGACTCGCATCCCTGGCTTGGTGCGAGTAGCAGGAGTGAGCTGGATCAGGCTGACGTCTCGCACCCTTGGCTTGGTGCGAGTAGCAGGGACGAGCTGAACCAGGCTGACGACTCGCACCCTTGGCTTGGTGCGAGTAGCAGGAACGGGCTGGACCAGGCCGACGACTCGTACCCCTGGCTTGGTGCGAGTAGCAGGAACGGGCTGGACCAGGCTGACGACTCGCACCCTTGGCTTGGTGCGAGTAGCAGGGACGAGCTGAACCAGGCTGACGACTCGCACCCTTGGCTTGGTGCGAGTAGCAGGAACGGGCTGGACCAGGCTGACGACTCGTACCCCTGGCTTGGTGCGAGTAGCAGGAACGGGCTGGACCAGGCTGGCGACTCGCACCCCTGGTTTGGTGCGAGTGGCAGGAACAGGCCGGGCTGGGCTGGCGACGCACACCGTAGGCTTCGTGCGTTGAGCAGGAACAGGCCCGGCTGGGCTGGCGACGCACACCGTAGGCCCTGTGCGTTGAGCAGGAACAGGCCAGGCTGGGCTGGCGACGCGCACCGTAGACTTGGTGCGGGTGGCAGGAACAGGCCGGACCGGGCTGGCGACGCGCACCGTAGGTTTGGTGCGAGTGGCAGGAACAGGCCGGGTCGGGCTGGCGACGCGCACCGTAGACTTGGTGCGGGTGGCAGGAACAGGCCGGACCGGGCTGGCGACGCGCACCGTAGGTTTGGTGCGAGTGGCAGGAACAGGCCGGGTCGGGCTGGCGACGCGCACCGTAGACTTGGTGCGGGTGGCAGGAACAGGCCGGGCTGGGCTGGCGACGCACACCGTAGGCTTTGTGCGTTGAGCAGGAACAGGCCGGGCTGGGCTGGCGACGCACACCGTAGGCTTTGTGCGTTGAGCAGGAACAAGCCGGACCGGGCTGGCGACGCACACCGTAGGCTTGGTGCGGGTGGCAGGAACAGGCCGGGCTGGGCTGGCGACGCACACCTTAGGCTTTGTGCGTTGAGCAGGAACAGGCCGGACCGGGCTATGGAGACGGATAGGAGACCTGGAGTGAAGAGCTGCCACAACCCGTCCTGGCTGAATGCCTACCTTCACACACTCTGTGTGAGGCTTCAGCACAGGACGTACAGGGCTGTGTACCCGTACTGGCATAACAGCACGTGACACTGGCGCAGGATATCCGGGACCGAGGAGAGGCACTGGAGGCCGCGAGCGCTGAGCCGGCACACTCCGTCCTGGCTGCATGCCCACCTTCGCACAACACGTGCGGGGTGCTCGCACAGGACGTACCGGACTATGCCGGACCACTCGCGGCACAGTGCGCATCTCCGCACTCCGCGGAACCTGCCCAGTCTCATGCTGCCATGCCTGAGTACGGGAAGTTGGCTCTGCTCTCCATCCAGGCTCCGCCAACCTGCCTTCTGGTCCCCAAAACCCGGTGGCCTTCTCTCCTCTTCTCCTATTTCGCCCTGTGGCAGCCTCCTGCTGCCCAGTCGCCCATGCCGTGTGCCCCCCCCAAAAAAATTATTGGGGGTGCCTCTCGTCCTTCCGACGATGGCACTGCTGACGCCGCTGCTCCTCTCCTGCCTGGGTCTCCCCCTTCATAGCCCTCCGGTACCGGACGGCCTCCTCCTCGGTGATCTGCCCCCAACCGAGGAGGACATCCACCAGAGTCACCTCCTGTGTCTGTTCCTGGACACGCTGCTTGGTCTTGGTTTGGTGGGTTTTTCTGTCACGAACGTCTTCAAAAGGAGCAGACCAATACGCAGCGCGTTGAGCGAACATGATGCTTTATTAAATTAAAGCGAAACACGAAACAACAAAACAAATAACGATTCGTGAAGTCCACAGTGAAAAATGACTGACTAGGAACACGGAACAAGGAACAAAAACCCACAAACACAAGGTGAAAACACACAGTATAAATATGGCTCCCAATCAGAGATAACGAGCCGACAGCTGACACTCGTTACCTCCGATTGGGAGTCATTGAACAAACAAGGAAACCAAACCAAATACACCACAACCAAAACCAAACACAACCAAATGAACACACCCTGGCTCAAAAATACACAGTCCCGGAGCCAGAGCGTGACAGTCATTTAAGGTGTGATGGTGTATGTGATGTTGTATATTCAGTGTGTCAATGATTGATTGTATCTGTCCCTATGGAAATTAATGAGAGTATATATGATGTATCTATTTAATATTCGTCTTATTTTCTATGGCCTCCCGAGAGGCGCAGTGATCATAGGCACTGCATCGCAGTGGTAAAGGCGTCACTACAGACCCGGGTTCGATCCCAGGCTATATCACAACCGGCCGGGATTGGGAGTCCCATAGAGCGGCGCACAATTGGCCCAGCATCGTCCGGGTTAGGGGAGGGTTTGGCGTGGGTAGGCCATCATTGTAAATAAGAATTTGTTCTTAACTGACTTGCCTAGTTAAATAAAGGTTTATTAAAGGTTCAACAGAGCAAGGGGAAGGGGGGTAGCTAGAGGTCTGTTACCCAAGTCAACTGAGTCAAGCTCAACAAGCCTGATGCTATATGTCAGGAAGAAAGAGAGAGAGAGAGTGAGGAGGGGAGGGTAGTGGAGAGAGAGAAGAGGGGACAGAGGACGGGAGGGGAGATAGCGAGGGAGATGTCAAAGGGCTGCGAGAGATGAGCAGAGAGAGATGGGGTTGGAGGAGAGAGGATGGGTGGGGGGCGGAGGAGAGCGTAGTTGAGAGAGAGGAGAGGGGAGGGGAGGGGGAGGGGAGGGGGAGGGGAGGGGAGGGGAGGGGAGATAGAGACCCCATTTAGCCATACACTAGGTTTAGTTGTGTTTCTACACACCCCATTTAGCCATACCCTAGGTTTAGCTGTATTTCTACACCCCCAAACTACTTCCTGCGGCTATTGGACAGAGGAGGAGGGGAGGGGAGATGGATAGTGAGAGAGAAGAGGAGGAGAGAGAGGGAGATTTCAAAAGAGATAGGGCTGACAGACTAACACGCAGTCAACTGAATATCTTTTCATTACTGACTTCTCACCAGTTATGTCATCATAACCAGTAACCTTTTCCACTCTTGGTACGGCTCAGCTTGACCTCTGACCTATGAAATGAATGATTTCAAAAACAGACAAAAGCAAAGGTATTAAATTATATATAAACTCATCTGCAAAGAGAGGTTCACCTTTCCACGGAAGGGGAATGTGTGTACACATGGGTGTTATTGCATCATACCAACTATAAGCCTATCTTCCCCATCACATCACGTGTGTTGTTGCACCACACCAACTATAAGCCTATCTTCCCCATGTCACGACCGTCTAAGGAAGCGGACCAAGGCGCAGCGTGAGCAAAATACATCTCTTTATTAAGGAAGAGAGAAAAACACGAAACCGAACACTTTCCAAAACTTACAAAAAACAACAAACGACCGTGAAGCTAAATAACGTAAGTGCACAGACACGCAACAAACGTTCAACATAGACAATTACCCACAAACACATGATGCCCATGGCTGCCTTAAATGTGGCTCCCAATTAGAGACAATAACCCACAGCTGTCTCCAATTGAGAACCAATCTAGGCAGCCATCAACATACAAACACCTAGACAAGACATTACCCCATTAAACCTATAAACCCCTAGACCAACCAACACACATACTTAACCATGTCACACCCTGACCTAACTAAAATATTAAATGAAAACAAAGATAACTAAGGCCAGGGTGTGACATAACCCCCCCCTTAAGGTGCGAACTCCGGGCGCACCAGCATAAAGTCTAGGGGAGGGTCTGGGTGGGCGTCTGTCCACGGTGGCGGCTCTGGCACTGGTCGTGGTCCCCACCCCACCATAGTCACTACCCGCTTTCGTAGCCTCCTCCAAATGACCACTCTCCAACTTAACCCCACTGGATTAAGGGGCAGCACCGGACTAAGAGGCAGCACCGGACTAAGGGGCAGCACCGGACTAAGGGGCAGCACCAGGATAAGGGGCAGCACCAGGATAAGGGGCAGCACCGGGCTAAGGGGCAGCACCGGACTAAGGGGCAGCACCAGGATAAGGGGCAGCACCAGGATAAGGAGCAGCACCCGGATAAGGGGCAGCACCGGGCTAAGGGGCAGCACCGGACTAAGGGGCAGCACCGGACTGAATGGCGGATCCTGGCTGGCTGGCTCTGGCGGATCCTGGCTGACTGGCGGATCCTGGCTGGACGGCTCTGGCGGATCCCGGCTGGACGGCTCTGGCGGATCCCGGCTGGACGGCTCTGGCGGATCCCGGCTGGACGGCTCTGGCGGATCCCGGCTGGACGGCTCTGGCGGATCCCGGCTGGACGGCTCTGGCGGATCCCGGCTGGACGGCTCTGGCGGATCCCGGCTGAACGGCTCTGGCGGATCCCGGCTGGACGGCTCTGGCGGATCCCGGCTGGACGGCTCTGGTGGATCCCGGCTGGACGGCTCATGGCTGGTTGACGGATCTGGCTGCTCATGACTGGCTGACGGATCTGGCTGCTCATGGCTGGCTGACGGATCTGGCTGCTCATGGCTGGCTGACGGATCTGGCTGCTCATGGCTGGCTGACGGATCTGGCTGCTCATGGCTGGCTGACGGATCTGGCTGCTCATGGCTGGCGGAAGGCTCTGGCTGATCCTGTCTGGCGGAAGGCTCTGACTGATCCTGTCTGGCGGAAGGCTCTGGCTGATCCTGTCTGGCGGAAGGCTCTAGCGGCTCCTGTCTGGCGGAAGGCTTTAGCGGCTCCGGTCTGGCGGACGGCTCTGAAGGCTCATGGCAGACGGGCGGCTTAGCAGGCTCAGTACAGACGGGCAGTTCATGCAGCGCTTGGCAGACGGACAGTTCAGACGGCGTTGGGCAGACGGGCAGTTCAGGCGCCGTTAGGCAGACGGCAGACTCTGGCCGGCCGAGACGCCCTATAGGCCTGGTGCGTGGTGCCGGAACAGGAGGTACCGGGCTGAGGACACGCATCTCAGGTCTAGTGCGGGGAGAAGGAACAGGGCATGCTGGACCCTGGTGACGCACATAAGGCCTAGTGCGTGGTGCCGGAACTGGTGGTCCCGGGCTGAGGACACGCATCTCAGGGCTAGTGCGGGGAGCAGGAACAGGGCAGGCTGGACCCTGGGGACGCACATAAGGCCTAGTGCGTGGTGCCGGAACTGGTGGTCCCGGGCTGAGGACACGCATCTCAGGGCTAGTGCGGGGAGCAGGAACAGGGCATGCTGGACCCTGGGGACGCACGTAAGGCCTAGTGCGTGGTGCCGGAACTGGTGGTCCCGGGCTGAGGACACGCATCTCAGGGCTAGTGCGGGGAGCAGGAACAGGCCGGGCTGGGCTGGCGACGCACCCCGTAGGCTTGGTGCGTGGAGCAGGAACAGGCCGGGCTGGGCTGGCGACGCACACCGTAGGCTTTGTGCGTAAAGCAGGAACAGGCCGGGCTGGGCTGGCGACGCACCCCGTAGGCTTGGTGCGTGGAGCAGGAACAGGCCGGGCTGGGCTGGCGACGCACACCGTAGGCTTCGTACGTGGAGCAGGAACAGGCCGGGCTGGGCTGGCGACGCACACCGTAGGTTTTGTGCGTTGAGCAGGAACAGACTGGGCTGGGCTGGCCACGCACCCCGTAGGCTTTGTACGTGGAACAGGAACCGGCCGGGCTGGACTGGCGACGCACACCGTGGGCTTGATGCGTGGAGTAGGAACAGGCCGGTCCGTACTGGGAACACACACCACTGGCCTTAACCGGGGATCAGGAACGGGCCGGACCGGACTGGTAACACACATCAGTCTCTCACGCCGTGCCACAACAACTTCCCTCCCTCTGCTCGCCAATGGCTCCCGTAATCCGATAGCCTTCTCTCCACATCTCCCTGTGGCAGCCTCCTGCTGCCCAGCCGCCCAAGCCATGTGCCCCCCCCAAAACATTTTTTGGCTCGTGCTCACAGGCTTCCAGCCTTGCCTCCGTGCTGCCTCCTCATATCGCCTCCTCTCGGCTTTAGCTGCCTCCAGCTCTTCACGAGGGAGGCGAAACTCTCCCGGTTGTGCCCAAGGACCCCTTCCATCCAGTATCTCCTCCCATGTCCATGAATCCTGTGTAGGTGGGTCCTGTTGCCGCTTGACACGCCGCTTGGTCCTAGATTGGTGGGTAATTCTGTCACAACCGTCTAAGGAAGCGGACCAAGGCGCAGCGTGAGCAAAATACATCTCTTTATTAAGGAAGAGAGAAAAACACGAAACCGAACACTTTCCAAAACTTACAAAAAACAACAAACGACCGTGAAGCTAAATAACGTAAGTGCACAGACACGCAACAAACGTTCAACATAGACAATTACCCACAAACACATGATGCCCATGGCTGCCTTAAATGTGGCTCCCAATTAGAGACAATAACCCACAGCTGTCTCCAATTGAGAACCAATCTAGGCAGCCATCAACATACAAACACCTAGACAAGACATTACCCCATTAAACCTATAAACCCCTAGACCAACCACACACATACTTAACCATGTCACACCCTGACCTAACTAAAATATTAAATGAAAACAAAGATAACTAAGGCCAGGGTGTGACACCCCATCACATCACGTGTGTTGTTGCACCACACCAACTATAAGCCTATCTTCTCCATCACATCATGGAAGGTGATGTTGATGTTCATTTCTCCTCTCTTTTGCCCCTCCCCCTCTCTCTCTCTCTCAGTCTCTCTCTCAGTTCAATTCAAAGGGGTTTCATTGACACGGGAAACATATGTTAACATTGACAAAGCAAGTGAAATAAACAATCACAAACAGTAAACTTTAAACACACAAAAGTCTCAAAAGAGAAAGTCATTTGAAATTTAACTATATAAAAAAACAAAAAATTAAAATGAGTGTATCAGTCCTGACCTGTATAGGCCGTCGGTCAATACACTGTAAATGAAATATAAACTAGCTGGCTCCACTAGGGTCCTCTCAGCCAGGTGGCTCCACTAGGGTCCTCTCAGCCAGGTGGCTCCACTAGGCCCTCTCAGCCAGCTGGCTCCACTAGGGCCCTCTCAGCCAGGTGTTTCCACTAAGACCCTCTCAGCCAGGTGGCTCCACTAGGGTCCTCTCAGCCAGGTGGCTCCACTAGGGCCCTCTCAGCCAGCTGGCTCCACTAGGGTCCTCTCAGCCAGCTGGTGTTTGTAGGAGAGTGTGAGCTGTCTGTGCAAAAAGTAGAAGTACAAATGGCAAGGGAAATGAAATAAACTGATAAATCTAGGCCTAGGTTTTATTTACTGTGGTGTTTGTTCTCCACTGGTTACCCTATTCTTATCACAACAGGTCACACATTTTGCTGCCATGATTGCGCGCTGCTGTATTTCAACTAACAGATACGGGAGCTTATCAATATTATATTTGTTTTCAAATTATTTGGGGGTCCTTGTAATCTGAGGGAAATATGTGTCTCTCATATCATCGTTTTTTTGGCAGGAGGTTATGAGGGGCAGGTCAGATTCCACCTCATTTTGTGGGCAGTGTGGCACATATCCTGTCTTCTCTCTACCTATAGTGATTTTCGGGATGTGGAAGGCAGACATACAGGCGGATGAAGTAGATTGAGATGCAGCACATGCAAAAAAACTAATCTCTATCTTAAACAGACAGATTTTGATGGGGATTTATTGTATTATATTGGAAGATATTATAGGAATGATGGTATTTATATAACATTTCCCGTGGAATAACCAACTATTCTTCAAAGAATAGCCACCAATACAGCGCTATGTGTACGTTTAGAGGGTAGCTGGTTTCTGCATTACAGTTTCAACAAGTATTCATCCCACTGACAGACTTATGAGCTGTTGTGACTGCAACTAAGCATATATGCAAGGTCATTTTGATTGTGTACACGGTCATACCTAGTTATAACCAGTTATAACCAGGCGAGTACGTAAGGTTCTTCATTTCTGCAGGTGATCTGTTTATCTGGTCTAAATCACTGATACAGGTCCCCCTGGATTCAAATAAATACTTTTTTAGATTTGCCTTAGAATAACTACCTTTCGGAGAATACCCACCAATACAGCTGTCTGTATCTGAGTTCTATATTGCAGTTCTATTAACTATTTATACCGTTGGCAGACTTTTTAATGAAGGTCCTATCAAATTACTATAGGAGGAATTAGATGTTTTTCGTTGGGGTCAGAATGATCCCAAATGACTTGAATTTTGTAAAAAAATTATGATGATATCAGTTGACTGACAAATTCATGAAACATTGGAAGAATTTAATATACCACCTTTGGACTATGATAACAAAAATATGGCTCTAGATGCAATTCGTTAACTTCAGTAGCTGTGTGTGGGTAAATTTACTGGGGGGGAAAGCCATAATACAACCAGATCAGTTGTGATCATTTCATTGTCTGGTCTATAAACCGTTAGTCGGGGTATCAGCTTACTGTTGAGTTAGAATAATAGAATACACAAGGTGCCATTTAGACATTTGTGCTTCAGCAGTCACTCAATTAGCCCATGTCAGCAACATTTTATTAGATTGGTAAATTAGTCTTGTAGTAAGAATGGTCGAATTACCGACCGGGTTGGGGCCCATTGATTATCAGATATCATATTAAAAAAGGCTAACATTTACCTCCACCCTTTGGCAAAATGTGTAGAATTGCAGAAAACTTGCTTCAGAACGGCAACATTTTCTCTATGCCCCATGGCAAAATGTTCAGAATTGAAGGAAATTAACTTTAAAACGTACATTATTTTCAGAAAAATAACTTTTAAGTGGCACTGACCCAACAATGATACTCTCTGCTGGTGCCAATAAGATAGGCCTTACTGTTGTTCACTCAATTAATTTGAGAATTTTGATAATATATAAAAGAAAGATTAAAGTATTTTCACCGCCTTCTCTTTACAGCAATAGACATTTGCTTTCCAAACTATGTTTTCCCGCGAATGTATTTGGAAATATTGCGATATGCCAGGCTGGGCCTCTGCTTTTCCCTGACAGTCTCAACTCAACAATTATCTGTCGATATTGTGCACGCTGCCTTTCCTTCTGACAGTAGGCAATGAGATTTAAAACAATCCACAACATATATATTTTTAAGAAGCTAATGAATGATCCTCTGTGGCCAAATCATGCTTTAGTACCCTATTTTGAATGCTTTTATTTATTTCTGTATAGACAGGAGTAGGCTAATCAGGCTACATATTTTTTATTTTATTTTTTCTGGTTAAGTGCCAGGACCATTCACAGTTTAGCTCAACGCTGATTGGCTTTTATTATTATTTTTTATTTTCAAGGGAGGCCAAATGTTCGCTGGCTTCCCTTGCATTCAATGCTACAGGGCGGCAGCAAAGTCATACTCTTTTTAACCAGACAGCATCAGATAGAATGGCCTCCACATACAGAGACAGAGGGGCACCGTTTCACTCGCTCAGATGCTTTCTCCGGTGAGATACATTCAGCCTCTTGCTAATATAAGGAAAATGATAAAACACAGAGAGATGAAAGATACATTATTTTATATGTTTTTTTCTTGGTCATTTTTTTGGGGAAGCCTGGCTTCCTTTGGCATCCATGAATACACGCCACTGCGGAGGTTAGGATATATAATGTAGCAGGTTAGGATAATTAACGTGGGAGGTTAGGATAACTAATGTTGCAGGTTAGGAGAACTAACGTGGGAGGTTAGGATAACTAATGTAGCAGGTTATAATAACTAACGTGGGAGGTTAGGATAACTAATGTAGCAGGTTAGAATAATTTACGTGGGAGGTTAGGATAACTAATGTTGCAGGTTAGGAGAACTAACGGAGAAGGTTAAGAGAACTAACCTAGCAGGTTAGGATAATTAGTTTAGCAGGTTAGGATAATTAACGTGGCAGGTTAGGATAATTAATGTAGCAGGTTAGGATAATTAACGTGGGAGGTTAGGATAACTAATGTAGCAGGTTAGGAGAATTAACGTAAAGTGCGTGTGGTCAGTTTTTGCCGTATCAATCAGGAAAGAAATAGGAGTGCTGCTGATCTAACTGTAAGTGGCTCTGGATAAGAGCATCTGCTAAATGACTCAAATGTAAATGCAAAATCTAGGATCAGTTCCCCACTGTCCGTGTAATGTTATTCATTATGATCTAAAAGGCAAAAGGGGTCTTAGATCAACACTCCTACTCTGAAACTCTTCATGAATACAGGCCTAGCTAGATATGAATGGACCCATAACCTTGATAAAGGATTGTTTTCCACCGTAAGCCTGGTTCAGCAGTGTTAGTTCTGTAGTGCAACCCTGGCCCAGACTGGGTAAACATCGCCATCTTGTGGACATTTAACTGTATGACAGGAAGACAAAGGGACCCTATTCACTATCAGTGTTTCCCAACCAGGGGTACTTGGACTATCCACAGTGGGTCCTTGAGAAGACTCATGAGACCAGAGGGTTACTGGTAAAATGCACATGAGAGGGTCCTCTGGGTAACTGAAAACGGTTGGGGACCACTGCCCTATAGAGAGCAATAGTAATGGAGACTTTTTGTAGGCACAAACTCCACCTCGGTTCATTGGTCAAATCCTACGGGGAAATTAATGGAGTTTTTGTCGGGTTTTTGGATAAATTCCGACAATAAGGTCTGTGGTAAACACAGGCTTAGGAGATCTTATAGCCTACGATTTATTATATAAGATAATCTTCATCAGCTAACGTCACTTTTTGTGAAATTTGAAGCATTTATGTAATCAGAAAAAGCCCATAAAGGCTTCGTAATTCATAAAGGTCATGTTAACTGACTGATATTATCTCATAGAACAAAACATAAAGGCTTCATAATTCATAAAGGTCATGTTACCTGACTGATATTATCTCATAGAACAAAACATAAAGGCTTCATAATTCATAAAGGTCATGTTACCTGACTGATATTATCTCACAGAACAAAACATAAAGGCTTCATAATTCATAAAGGTCATGTTACCTGACTGATATTATCTCATAGAACAAAACATAAAGGCTTCATAATTCATAAAGGTCATGTTACCTGACTGATATTATCTCACAGAACAAAACATAAAGGCTTCATAATTCATAAAGGTCATGTTACCTGACTGATATTATCTCATAGAACAAAACATAAAGGCTTCATAATTCATAAAGGTCATGTTACCTGACTGATATTATCTCATAGAACAAAACATAAAGGCTTCATAATTCATAAAGGTCATGTTACCTGACTGATATTATCTCACAGAACAAAACATAAAGGCTTCATAATTCATAAAGGTCATGTTACCTGACTGATATTATCTCATAGAACAAAACGTATAAGATCTACTAAGCCTGTGTTCACCTCAGACCTTATTTTCAGCGTTTATCCCAAAACCCTAGTCTTTCCCCATTCATTTAGGCTACAAGCTGGCGAGCTCTATACAGTGCACACTGCTTTATGGCACCCTTTCACAGTCATGGGGAGAATCTCAATTGCACACTCCTCGCCTCCTTCTCAAAACCCATTGGATGAGAAAGCCAGAGGTCCCGCCCCTCTGACCTTCTCCTCCAATGGGTTTAGAGGAGGTGAAGAGAGAGAACGTGAGGAGTATACAATTGAGATTCTCCCAGAGGGTAACTGCATACATGGAGTGTGTCTGAAAGTGGGTGTTGCTAAAGAAGTGGGAGGATCAACAGAAGAGGGTGTATGGAAACATAACAGCTAATTGGGCAGATTGGTTGCCACTCAAGACCATTTTGCTTGGCTGCTAGCTGCTTCCTTGTAGCATTTTAGGTTAGAATGACCTTCTCCAATGGGTTTAGAGAAGGAGGTGAGGAGAGAGTAGAGAGGACCCCAGGAGTCCCCACCTCATTTTCTAACGCTGTTGAAAACACTGACGCCAAACACGGAAAGAATGGATCCAACTTCCTCCGCGCTCACGCATTATTATAATTAATATGCGTTAGCCTGTTTCTGTTAGATGATACATCATGACAAAATAGAGAATATTACTGTCCTGCTAATGTTCCTGGACCTTCTAGGCTAAACTGCCGAGTAAAAACCCATAACTGATCCAAATCAGACAGGCTAGATGCAGTTATTTTGAAATTAATATTCAAAACGCTTGGTTTTTGAACGGTTATTCAAATGACCTGGGCTATTCACTGCAGTTTACAGCCTAGACTAGAGTTGTGTACTCACTTGAAAACAATAATAACATTCTTCATTACATTGTGTTGATGTAGCTTAGGTAGAATACGTTTCTTGTCCCTAACAAACTGAAACAATAGGGTAGGTTTTTCGAGCTAGGAGGGAGTTCTGTCTGACTCTGGCATCATAACTGAGAAGAATGGAATAAGGGATGCTTTTAATCATCATGTTACCTCGGCAGGCTTTTTATTTGAGAGAAACGGTGGTTTAGTTGACCCTGGTCAGCCAATCGACTGCTCTTCCCTCTGCCAGCCTCTAGCTGACTCAACGGTTGACCCGTCAACTTCTAGTCAATCTCTGTTTCATTTCAACTATTTACTATCTGTGATGTGTTAGATGTCTTGCTTAAGATTGATGTAAAAAAAAAAATCCACTGGGGCTGATATGCTTGATCCATTTCTACTGCAGTGCTCTGCCCCCCTGATTGCTGAATCATCAACCCGTAACCTGACAGTTATATCTGGTACTATCTCCAAGGTTTGGAAGGCGGCCCATGTACTCCCCCCTCACAAAGGTGGTGACCCCTTGTGACCTAAATAATTATCGCTCTATTTCTAAACTTTTTTGCCTAGCTAAAATATTAGAATCCTTAATTAATTCTCAGCTAAGATGTATTGTAAATGTACATCAGTGGGGTTTTAGACCAGGTCATAGCACTATCTCTGCTGCACCCCTAGTTATAAATGATGTGGTTCACTGTAAGGATAGAAGGCAACATTGTGCTGCCCTCTTCATTGACCTGTCAAAGGCTGTTGATCACTCACTGCTAATTCAGAGGCTTGGCTCAATTGGCCTAGACCAGGCTGCATGTAACTGGTAAAAAAATTACTTGACAGATAGAACTCAATGTGTATCTACTGATGGTGTTAAATCAGGCGACAGTGTGCTTTAGGACCATGCGGAGGGTTCTGAGCAGTCGGGTAGGCTGTTTGGAGTGTTTATCCAACTGGATAAAAACAAAAATGAATATAAATAAAGTTATGTCTCCCCCACTTCTAAAACCAAAGTTGCACCTATGCTGTTTACATTAACAATATTGACTTGTCTATAAAAACTGTAACCTCCACTTGTATACAGTTGATAGTTGTTGTGTATGCTATTTCCCCCACGGTTGACCAGGCTCTATCTGAACTACAGTCTGCCTTCATGGAATTACAGAAAAACTTTATTGACCTGAAATGAGCATTGAATGCAGGGAAAACTCAGTATATGTTGTTCTCTAGTGCACATCAAAATAACTGATTTAGTGTACTTTGAATGGTGTCCATATTGATTGTGTCCCTGCTTATAAATATCTGGGAATCTGGATAGATGAAAAGCTGTCTTTTAAAAAGCATATTTATGAGTTAGTTAAGAAGCTGAGAATAGAAATGGGCTTCTTCTATAGAAACAGGTCCTGCCTCTCGCTAAACAGTAGAAAGCAGATTATTCAGTCAACGTTCCTATCGGTCCTAGACTATGGTGACATCATTTACATTTACATTTACGTCATTTAGCAGACGCTCTTATCGATTTACAAATTGGTGCATTCACCTTATAGCCAGTGGAACAACCACTTTACAATATGTTTTATTTTATTTTTTGGGGGGTGGGGTAAGGGGGGGGTAGAAGGATTACTTTATCATATCCCAGGTATTCCTTAAAGAGGTGGGATTTCAAGTGTCTCTGGAAGGTGGTGAGTGACTCCGCTGTCCTAGCGTCGTGAGGGAGCTTGTTCCACCATTGGGGTGCCAGAGCAACGAACAGTTTTGACTGGGCTGAGCGGGAACTGTGCTTCCGCAGAGGTAGGGGGGCCAGCAGGCCAGATGTGGATGAACGCAATGCCCTCGTTTGGGTGTAGGGACTGATCAGAGCCTGAAGGTACGGAGGTGCCGTTCCCCTCACAGCTCCGTAGGCAAGCACCATGGTCTTGTAGCAGATGCGAGCTTCAACTGGAAGCCAGTGGAGTGTGCGGAGGAGCGGGGTGACGTGAGAGAACTTGGGAAGGTTGAACAGAGGTGCGCTTGTGAAGTTGGAAAACATTTTGTGTACGTTTTTTTCCCCGAATTGGTTTTAACTGCACTCTACTTTACTTACCTTAACAAAATAAGATGTATAGTTGAATATTTTAGAAATGAGTCGTCTCAATTCGCTTGCTGCTTGGCTGTATTGACGAAGGTTCCAGTGCCACTGGCAGTGGCTTCGGGAGCTGCTTGGGTTCGTCGGATCGGGAGCTGGAGAGGACAGTCTAGTCTGAGGTCATTTAAGGGCTTCGGGGACACTGGACATCGTTTTTCGGATGCATGCAGGGCACTTTCTGCCTATTGGATTATAAATAGTAAACTGTTGGTTTCAAGGGCTTTCTACCGTGATAACTGTGGGGTTAGACTGTTTGTTTTTTATAGCTCCAACGGTGCCAACGAACATTTTCAGTTTAGCACCCGGGTTTAGGTTATCTTAAAATATTATTTTATTGTGTATATTGCCAATTGTTTGCAAGTGGATCATTCATTATTCATTCTTTTTATATACACATTCTATCTGTAGGTAAGAACCCTGGTCTCTTTGGTTTTTCCTTAGCGAGTTTAGTCATACCAGGTTTATTATGTACTGAGTGGACCTTTTCACCATACATTTACTCTATTGATTAATCTGAGCCTGTGGTGATAGGGTTATGTCAAAGTCGCGTCAATTCAAATCTGGTATTACGAACAAAAGAGGTCAACACGACTTCTAAGATATACTAGTTATTTTAATTAATGCAAAAACCTTCAATGGTAAATATGATGTTTCGTATATACGGGCTCTTTGAAATACCTCGCAGGGCACTTCAGAGAACTAAAGACATTGTTCCAGATCCAATACTCAAATACTCTGACAGAGGGAATTTCCCACTTCTCTGCTGGCCAATTAGAGTAAAGACTTGAGCGTGGTTTAAACTTACTCAGCCAATCCATTGATGCACCCCTGTTGCCAGCCTCTTCTGTTACCAGGCATACGTTCCTCATAACAGCCTGTCATAGTGAGAAGAGCCAGCTCCCTTAGACATCATTCCTACGTCCAAGGAAGGTTCACAGATCACAAAGAACCAGTATAGTCTAGCATTTGAAGACACAATCCTTATCTCATTCTACCCCCTAAAACAGCTCTTCACGTCAATCACAGCCTCCCAGGTGTCACAGCCTACATTAGCCCAGTCAAGAATGCATTCTTTCTAAGTTAGTCATCCCATCAATTTAGGAGAATAATAAATCCCCAATAATCCCCCTTTTCACACCTAATAAGGTGTGATTCAAAAAATAAGAAAACACAGTTTGTCATTCATTATAATACAATACAAACAAAAAATCACACTTTTATTAATAGGCCATAATGATACAAAAAAATTAAAACCCTCAGTCCATCTACACCCAACTTGCAAATTGTTACCAGTCATCAAAGAACTTCCAACCATCACATAAGGAAAGACAAACATTCACATGGTTAACTTGATTAATAAAGCATAAAACACAGGATTAATAGAACACAAAACATAAGACTATTAAAACATAAAACACAAACAGAGAAGTATATTTTGGCCCCCTTTAGACACCCTCTAGTGTCACTCCACCAAGCCTGGTAGGTCATATCCTCAATTCCTTGGTTGGAGTCCAAGATTGGGCCGTATCTCACCATCTGTTGGGAAATCACCTTCTTCATCTCCTTTCTCACCAAACCTCAGACACAGGAAATAAGACATCATCCACAAAGAACAAGTATACCCATAGAAGCTATAACTTCACCCAGAATAGTTACAACAATAGTTTTCCATTTACCAAATATGTTATCAAACCAACCGTTTATGGAGCTATCAATACCAGAGTTCTCAGCCAGTTCGTTTACCAGCGTAGTTACTCCCTGAAGCTCTTTTGTCACGGATCTGTCCGGTGCTATATTGTTTGAGGATGAAAATACAGCACATAGATCCAAACAGAACACAAACTCCGCCCCGCTCAGCCAAAAGCATATCTAAAGCTATTCTATTCTGCCATGTCATTAAGCTAGTTGCCGCTGTCTGTTCATCTAATCCCTTTATTGCATCACGAGTGTGGTTTATAAATCTTTGCTGGTTATAGTAAATATAATTTATCAAATCTACGTTTTTATTAATTGTTGACCACCAAAAAATACTTGATTCAAACTCATCTGCGATCTGATTCCTAGCTTTGAATTTTTCTGGAACCCCTCGAGGTGCTCCTATCCCATCACAGGATCCTTTCATCAAAGCATCCCGGGAGGAGGTCCTACTTTCTACGTGACAACTCACCAGTCTCTGACACGTTTGATTGTTTGCGTATGTAGGTGAGTTCACAATCAGTTATCACCACACAACCATCAGATGTCAGCACGGGCCTGGTTTTAGTTCCTAAAATCCTCTGGCTGCAACAAAGAGGAGAGATTAGTCATGGTCTCTTTTAGTTGTGATATTCCCTGTGTAGGAGCAGAGCTAAGATGCCCTACTCTGTATCCTTTCTTACTAGTCCTATAAAAACAATTAGAATCCCCTGAGACTTCAAACGTAGGCAACCTAGGTCAGAATGACTTTGTTATCGGGGATACAGATAGTTCAAGTTACTACAAGACTCTTTCACCACATTCCCAGGTGGCTTGCATGGAGGATAAACTTGTTTTTGCGTACTTCAGACTTTCAGACAGTACCTACCCTTCTATGGGTCGCACTGCCATTTCTGGTAATTCCTTACTTTCACAATACTACACCTGTCCCTAAACTGTGTATGGAGATTTACATATCCCCCAAGCTCTCGATATGAGCAACTACATAGTCCCAGGATGTACATGGTGACATACATATAGTGATGTCCTCCCCTAAAGTCCCTAATCTTCCCCTTTCCCTACGTCTAGCTGTCTCCTATGCCTTCATAGACTGTGCTCAGGTATTATTTTATCAACTTGTTTTAGGTTAACTACTACTTTTGGCTGATCAGAAGGGTTTGAGTGTGTTAGGAATATGGCCCCCACAATCAGACAGCTACCTACCGTCAGGAGACCTGTGAATCCCCACCCTTGCCCTGAGAACATGTCAGACGCCAACCCATTGCTTCACCTTCTACCAAACTCACACAGGGATGATCAGACAGGGTAAGGGAATCTTCGTTAAGGAGCCAACCCCCGAGCCCTAATGATGATCGGTTCTTTCTCCTAACTCTGTGTTTGTTCATCAGGTGTAACTGGGTTTACCTTTTTGCAGTGTGTGACATGCACCCAGATGGATCTAATAGGACTTGATAGGGCCCTTCCCGACAGCCTGCTTCCAGTTTTTCTTCTTTTAGGGACTGGATCCACACCCAGTCTCCTGGTGAGATAGAGTGGGTCACCTTCTCCTTTAGTTCACCTATGGGGCACAAAACCTCTGACATACGGGTGTGGTTAATAAACTATCTTCACACATACATGTTCAGCTCTCAATTTCTATTGTTGTTGGGTTTTTTTTTTTAAAGTATTTTGTCCTCTCCTTCGTATATATTTATTATTTAATCCTATCATTCCCCCTTTTTGACACATGATTTGCCCATGTGTCAATATTACCACCTTTCTAAACCATTCCTTATGTAATTTATCATCCAATTGCTATGCCTTTCATTTTTGAGATTGTCTTTTGCTTCTTTATTGCTCCTCCCACTTCCTTTTTCTTTTATGGCAGCTAAATTCAACTTTCATCCAGTTCAGAATCAATTAGTAATCCAATCTTCAATCTCTTATCTTGTAAAAATACTTATGTTTAGTTCAAACTCTGTTCTACCCAGGCTCTCCCGGGCTTGACCTGAAGACTGATTGTTGGACATGACAAGTCTATTCTTAGGTCACCTAAGTCTTCTGTCTAGCAACAAAGAATAAAAATATCTATGTTCATGATTAACCCAGTTATATCTAATAGCCCACCAAAAAACTTCATCATTTATAAATCACGACCAATGTCATATCCCTCGTTACTCTCTACCATTTGGATAACATCCCTGATGTATGTATGCCTCCTTAGAGTTCCAAATTACTTTACCATGGGCTACCATTGCCTTCCCATAGATAAGATCACTTAATTTACCCATATGCAGTACATAATGGAGTACCCAAGCTTTACAGCAGTTTATCATTACCAAAAAGCTCATCATTTGTTTTTTGTTTTAACGGTTTTGGCGCTTCAAAAATAGCAGTTTTCCTGGATGAGTTTAACATTCGCCCCTCCTGTGTTATAGTGTGTCCTAGGTAAATGACCTCGCTCTGCCAAAGTTGAAGTTTCTTTTTGCTCACTTTGTGTCCCTGTTCTGCCAGGAAGGTTAACAATTGGATTGTATCCCTCTTACATCCCTCCTGAGTGGGATTAGCCAATAGAATATCATCTACATAAACTAACATTTGGCTTCCTTCCCTATGTTCAAACTTTCCCAAATTCCAAGTTATAGCCTGGACAAAGATTGTAAGACTTTCCGAGTAGCCTTGAGGTATCCTAGCCTAAGTCCATTTCCTTCCCTGAAAAGTAAAGCCAAACCACCCCTGACTATCCGGATGAACTGGGATTCTAAAGAAAACATTAGCTAAATCTATCACTGTAAAATAGGAGTTCTCTGGTTTCAATTGGTTCAGCAATGTATGTGGATCTTGTACACATGGAACTCTGGGAATTATATTTATATTAAACTAACTGTAAGTCCATGACCATCCTCCAGTCGGCGCTAGGTGCCTCCTTTCTAACAGGAAATACTGGAGAGTTTCATTGTACCTCATCTCCAGGAATTATCACCCCTCCCTTAAGTAAATGCTCAAATGTAGGTGTTATCCCTTTTATTGCTTCTGGTTTCATAGTATTGCTTTTGTTATGGTCTATTATCGGATCGAGGAATCACTTGTACTGGAGCTACCCCCTTAATTAGTCCTACATCTGTTGTCCTTGTGACCATAATTTGAACGGAATTGCTGCTAACTCAGCCTCCTGTTCCTGAGTTAAGAAAATCTCTTCCTGTCATCCGTTAAAACTTATCTCCAGGTGGACTCTGGGCTGGGTTTTTGCTCTCCAATTCAACGTTATACTATATCTCCCAGTGGAGTGGCCATACTGATCCCCATTTGGTGTATTCTGCCAATCAGTAATGTTTTTCCCCTGTTTTATCCATTTACCTAGTGATAACCATTCCTTTGATTACTGCAGCTAATTCCATTAATTTATGTTCAAATATCCCCCAACAAACCGTTCCATCCTACAGCATAGTAAACACCACCCATGATCTGTTGAAAATCCCCTAAATTCAACATAACAACCCTTTATAAACATCATGCTGGGTGTGTTTAAAAAAAAAAAAAAAATTGAAAAATAACAATCAGATATAGTTAGGCTCAACTTAATTTGGTAGCTCCCTCTTTTGACCTAAATACTGCCTAACTGAGATGAGCTAATCTCTTTTTCCTGGTTATAACCTAAAGATGGTAATACACACAAAACATGATATCCCCAGTCTTAACCCATCAATAATTGTTTGTATCAATCTAATTCCTCCTAACTAATCCATTAAACCACTCAAAATTCCTCGAGTATACAATGATTATTTAATTGATTACCCTAACTCTGCTACATGTGATCTCATCTCAAATGATCCATTATCAATTATTTATTCAACCCCCTAGGAAAATCTGTCTCCCCTTATATTATTCCTGTCCCCACTGTTTTACCAATCCAGGACCCACCACAGGCTGGCGCTATTTCCCCAGCACAACAGCCAATGCATACTTTCATCCTAACCAAAATAAATTATCGTTCTAAAATCGTCCAATTATTTTGTATTTTCCCGCTAACCCATTTCAGTTCGCTATTCAATTTATTTAACTGTTCTCTCTGATTAGGCCCTAATTAATAAAACAAATACTTGCTATCGTTTATCAGCATACGCTTAATGACATTCCTACCATCTGAACTATGTCCTGTCTCTTATCTCTCCATTCCCTCTCCTGCTCCTTCCTACATTATGGGGGAGGCGCGGGAAATGTCCCTACAATCTTCCTTCTTAGGAAATAATGTCATTCGTACTTGTAACATATTTTCATAGACTTATCTAGTATATTACTAAAGCTATCTTATGCAACTTTTAATACACGTATAAACTCTCTCTCTCTTACCCATTCCCTATTGAGTAAGTGAGTCTTTCTATTTAACCCCAAAACACGCTACAAATAGTCCATTCAACATTACCAAACTAAATACTCCATCGTACCCATTCAATCAACACATCAGCCGTGGAATTTACACTCATAAATGCAGATTGTTACTCCATGCCTTGAAATGATAAATAGATTTCCACCAATAGTACCATTAATGATCTCATCTTACCCTCTGACACAAAATGAAGTTCCCTCACTGTACTACGTTAGCTCTACCATGATAATTAGTTCAATTTAACCCTCTATTTGCTTTGTACTATATTATACATTATGTCTAAAACAACATTACTTATGGTCAGTTTATTCCAATCACATTATCCAACAACGCCACAATCTGAAACTCATATGGGGCGGCAGGCAGCTTAGTGACCAATAGCGCCGCGCCAACAACCGAGAGGTCACCGGTTACAATCCCCGAGCCGACCAGGCGAAAAATCTGCCGATGTGCCCTCGAGCAAGGCACTCAACCCCAATTGCTCCCATAAATCGCTCTAGACAAGAGCGTCTGCCAAATTACCAAAAATGCAAATGTAAACATTCTCCACTTTCTCACCCATGACGCTCGGGTGAGCAAGTTTAGAACATTTCTCGTCAGAAACCCACTTGCACCTCTCAAATAATCACCCCGTGGTGTTCCCAGCCAACTGCCAGTCTTTTCTGGCTCCAAAAGCCACACTTTCGCTCTCTCCAGCCCCTCCCCTCGCAACTCTACTTTTTGAGGAGCTGTGAGGAGCTGCTTCTCGTCCCAGCGCGCCTCCAATATTCCACCGTTACTCAAAGCACTCTAGTCTACCCACTTAAATCAAATAATTCCCAACTAACTAGTTAAAGTTGGTGCACGCCTATATCTCAACGATAAACCGAATTATTTTGGTCTAATTGTTTAACCAGTATTTTGCACGGTCAAACATCAAACGTTAAATCAAATAATAAACCAAATAGCCCAAACCAAGCACCTAAAACCAGTATTATGCTATGTCAAACATCAAACATCAAATCAAATACTAAACCGAATTGCTTCGACACAACTATTCAAAAGCAGTATTATGCTATTTCAAACACCAAATGTTATATTTCAAATATATCAGTTCAAACGTTTTAGTTCAGTCACACAATTCATCACTTTAGCTTTATGTTCCCAATTGTTTTTAACGGGTTATATGGTTTAAGCAACCACAAATCCAACAGTTATTCCCAAATTATACAGTTTGGACAGCCACAGACGTCTTAATATACAGTTTTATTATTTTTAATAACTCCTATTCACTATTTTATTTCGTCTGTGATCATTCGCGCACTCATGCATACAACAACACCCAGTGTCCCCCTGACTCTATCCGTATCTAGCCTTCTGATATGTGTCAGTAGCGTAACACTATCTAAAATTTAAGTGGCCATTATGATCCTAGCCATATCTCAGTGGATATGTGCCACAACGTCACACTTTAATCAATTAATCCCTGTATCTCACGGTTCCACCATTTGTGGTCCAGAGATTTCAGTATCTTCCTTGATCCTAGCCATATCTCTCTGAATATGTGTCAAAGGAACAATACTCAATTAAAATTTTGGCGCTCCTCTGATCCTAGCCATATCTCGATGGATATGTGTCAGTAGCCAACGCCCTTAGCCAATAATTCCCTGTGTCTCCAGTTCTCACCCCTGGTGATCCTAGCCTGGAGACTTCAGTATTTTCTCAGAACCTAGCCATATCTCTTCTGGATATGTGTCAGAGAAACAATACTCAACTAAAATTTTGGCGCTCCTCTGATCCTAGCCATATCTCGATGGATATGTGTCAGTAGCCAACGCCCTTAGCCAATAATTCCCTTTATCTCCGAACCTTAGCCGTACCCTCGCAGTTACGGACCTTGCCGGTAGATGTCAGCATTGTCTCCTGAACCTAGCCGTATCCATAGTTACGGACCTTGCCGGTAGATCAATACTCTCTGGTACCATGGTTTAAACATCACATTTATCACAGGTTTGCATGTCACAATATTGTGCTTATCTACTCATAATAGTTTCATAATTTAGTTCACTTACATCAGACAGGTGTTTCACAAAATTAATTTGGATAAAGCCAATGTGCAGATCTTTGGTTATTTAACAATAGGTATCTGCTTACCTTTTTAGAAGCCCGGGCAGTTTGTGAAACACACGGTTCGATGAAAGAGGTGACCAAATGGGCCGGACATTTACCCAGCGAAGTCCCTTCTACCAGATCACGTCGGGGTCACCAATTGTCAAAGTCGCGTCAATTTAAATCTGGTATTAGGAACAAAAGAGGTCAACACGACTTCTAAGATATACTAGTTATTTTAATTAATGCAAAAACCTTCAATGGTAAATATGATGTTTCGTATATACGGGCTCTTTGAAATACCTCGCAGGGCACTTCAGAGAACTAAAGACATTGTTCCAGATCCAATACTCAAATACTCTGACAGAGGGAATTTCCCACTTCTCTGCTGGCCAATTAGAGTAAAGACTTGAGCGTGGTTTAAACTTACTCAGCCAATCCATTGATGCACCCCTGTTGCCAGCCTCTTCTATTACCAGGCATACGTTCCTCATAACAACCTGTCATAGTGAGAAGAGCCAGCTCCCTTAGACATCATTCCTACGTCCAAGGAAGGTTCACAGATCACAAAGAACCAGTATAGTCTAGCATTTGAAGACACAATCCTTATCTCATTCTACCCCCTAAAACAGCTCTTCACATCAATCACAGCCTCCCAGGTGTCACAGCCTACATTAGCCAAGTCAAGAATGCATTCTTTCTAAGTTAGTCATCCCATCAATTTAGGAGAATAATAAATCCCCAATAGTTACATCACATTATAAATATGGTGGAAACTCCCACTAGTCCATGCCTCCACCAATACAATGCTTTTAGATTATGGGAAGTAGTGAACAAGTGCACACTTCAGGAGAAAGGAGATATTATTGGGACACACTCAGATGCTCTATTAATCAACCACATTGGTCTACCACAAGGCTTCCTTGGTTCAAACTGTCAGATTATTTTTATAATGTTGTTTGTAGTATAGAGATAATGATGTTTTTGATTATCAATGTTATGATATTGATTATGATGTAGAGTATTGTTATGATGTTGTTGGTAGTATATAGATAATGATGTTATTGATTACAAAAATGTGAGGGGTGTATTCAGTTTTGTGAGATACTGTATGTTAGAGCAGGAGTAGGGTGCATTGCGCACGATGAGACAGCCTATAGGGAGGAGGTCAGAGACCTGGCCGTGTGGTGCCAGGACAACAACCTCTCCCTCAACGTGACCAAGACAAAGGAGATGATTGTGGACTACAGGAAAAAAAAGAGGACTGAGCACGCCCCCATTCTCATCGACGGGGCTGTAGTGGAACAGGTTGAGAGCTTCAAGTTCCTTGGTGTCCACATAACCAACGAACTATCATGGTCCAAACACACCAAGACAGTCGTGAAGAGGGCACACTGAAAAGATTTGGCATGGGTCCTCAGATCCTCAAAAAATTATACAGCTGCACCATCGAGAGCATCCTGACTGGTTGCATCACCGCCTGGTATGGCAACTGCTTGGCCTCCGACCGCAAGGCACTACAGAGGGTAGTGCGTACGGCCCAGTACATCACTGGGGCCAAGTTTCCTGCCATCCAGGACCTCTATACCAGGCGGTGTCAGAGGAAGGCCCTCAAAATTGTCAAAGACTCCAGCCACCCTAGTCATAGACTGTTCTCTCTGCTACCGCACGGCAAGCGGTACCGGAGTGCCAAGTCTAGGTCCAAAAGACTTCTCAACAGCTTCTACCCCCAAGCCATAAGACTCCTGAACAGCTATGGCTACCCAGACTATTTGCACTGCCCCCCCACCCCATCCTTTTTACGCTGCTGCTACTCTGTTAATTATTTATGCATAGTCACTTTAATTCTACCCACATGTACATATTACTTCAACTACCTCAACTAGCCGGTGCCCCCGCACATTGACTCTGCACCGGTACCCCCCTGTATATAAAGCCTCCCTACTGTTATTTTATTTTATTTCTGCTCTTTTTTTCTCAACACTTTTTTTGTTGTTGTTTTATTTTTAAAAATAAATGCACTGTTGGTTAAGGGCTGTAAGTAAGCATTTCACTGTAATGTCTGCACCTGTTGTATTCGGCGCATGTGACCAATACAATTTGATTTGAGTAGGGGGGGTAGAAGTTAGAGGTCTGTTACCTGAGTCAAGATCAACAGGCGAGAGAGAGAGAGAGAGAGAGAGAGAGAGAGAGAGAGAGAGAGAGAGAGAGAGAGAGAGAGAGAGAGAGAGAGAGAGAGAGAGAGAGAGAGAGAGAGAGAGAGAGAGAGAGAGAGAGAGAGAGATGACTTCTAACCAGTGATGTCATCACAACCAGTAACCACTTTTGGTCCGGTTCAGCTTGACCTCTGACCTCTGAAATGAATGATTTCAAAAACAGACAAAAGCAAAGGTATTAAATTATATATAAACTCATCTGCAAAGAGTGTTACACATTTCCATGGAAAGGGAATGTACTCTAAATGACCAAAAGTATGTGGACACCTGCTTGTCAAACATCTCATTCCAAAATCATGACCATTAGTATGAAGTTGGTCCCCCCTTTGCTGCTATAACAGCCTCCACTCTTCTGGGAAGGCTTTCCACTAGATGTTAGAACATTGCTGCGGGGACCTGCTTCCATTCAGCCACAAGAGCATTAGTGAGGTAATGTTAAATATACATTGCTCCGTGGATTTTTTCAGTTGGACTGCCAGATGGTGAAGCGTGATTCATCACTCCAGAGAACGCGTTTTCAATGCTCCAGAGTCCAATGGCGGCGGGCTTTACACCACTCCAGCCGATGCTTGGCATTGCTCATGGTGATCTTAGGCATTTGTTCGGTTGCTCAACCATGGAAAGCCATTTCATGAAGATCCCGACTAACAGTTATTGTGCTGACGTTGCTTCCAGAGGCAGTTTGGAACTCGTAGTGAGTGTTGCAACCGAGGACAGACGGTTTTTACACGCTACCCTCTTCAGCACTCATCGGTCCCGTTCTGTGAGCTTGTGTGGCCTACCACTTCACGCTGAGCCGTTGTTGCTCCTAGACGTTTCCCTTCACAATAACAGAACTTACAGTTGACCTAGGCAGCTCCAGCAGGGCAGAAATTTGACAAACTGACTTGTTGGAAAGGTGGCATCCTGTGACGGTGCCACGTTGAAAGTCAATGAGCTCTTCTGTATGGGCCATTCTACTGCCAATGTTTGTCTATGGAGATTGCATGGCGGTGTGCTCGATTTTAAACACCTGTCAGGAAGGGGTCTGGCTGGAATAGAATCCACTAATTTGAAGGGGTGTCCACATACTTTTGTATCTATAGTGTGTGTACACACGTGTGTTGTTGCATCTTACCAACGATAAGCATATCTTCCCCATTTACATCATGAAAGGTCATGTTGATGTTCATTTAACCTCTGTCTCTATCTCTCTCTCTCTCTCTCTCTCTCTCTCTCTCTCTCTCTCTCTCTCTCTCTCTCTCCCTCTATCTCTCTCTCTCTCTCTCTCTTTCTCCTCTCTCTCTCTCTTTCTCCTCAGATCTCCAGGCTCTAGGCGTCAGTCCACCAGGTAGGTAGAGTATAAATCTACAGTGATTATAGCAGTTCAATATTAGTCAACTTTATTATCCCACATGGAGAAATTCATGTGTCCATACACACCATTCTAAAACCCAATAACAAGTACTGTTTTATGGCACTACTAATACTTGTCAACCACAAAACATTACTGCTGTTAGAACAACAGAAGCACTGTCATAATCTGTCCTCACCACTGTGTTTTCCTCTCTGCTGTTTACAACTGAAGCCTCAGTCAGACTGGTGAATGGGACCAGTTCCTGCTCTGGGACAGTGGAAATCTTCTACAGAAGAGAGTGGTCAGGTCTATGTCCTAGGTTGTGGGGCATGAGAGCGGATAAGGTTGTGTGTAGAGAGCTGGGCTGTGGGAATGTTGTAGCTGAATCTAGAGGACCTCTGGTTGAAGAGGGAAGAAGAGCCACACTATGGAGTATGTGCAGTGGAGATGAGTCTACTATTAGAGAGTGTAACATCCATGGAGGAGGACCTGATGAATGTAATGGTGAATATTATCATCATTTGACCTGTTCAGGTAAGAGACTGGTAGTATTGAGAGATTTAATTTGTACATTATACAAGATTAGCATATATCATGTTTTATGTGTTTTTCATTTCATTTAAAGAGAGGGAGAGATGTTAGATGTATTTAAACATTATATTTGTGTTTGTCATATTCCTTTATGGGAGATGTGCATGGGCAGATCATTGTAGTTCAGATGTTACTGAAGTGAAGCTGCCTGATGGATGTCCAGCTGTTTATTTTCTATAAAGTGAAGTGAACTTATTCCTGTCTCCTGCCTGCATTATTCCCAACCCTGTCCTGAGTGACTAAGAACCCATTTCTACCTCTTACAGTATCAAACATAGCAAACTACAATATTTTATCCAACATATTTGTGTTTAGTCCTTGACAGTGTCATCAACAAAACTGATTGAATGTTCAACCAACTCTTTTTCTCCAGAGTCTGTGCAGCTTGTGGATGGAACTGGTCTCTGCTCTGGGAGACTGGAGGTGAAGTCCAGTCAGTCCTGGGCCTCAGTGTGTGAAGCTGACTTTGACCAGCAGGATGCAGAGGTAGTCTGTGGGGAGCTTGGCTGTGGGGCTCCTGCAGCTCTACAGGGGGGGCTCTATGGAGAAGGTGAGGGTCAGACCTGGGATAAAGAGTTCCAGTGTAAAGGCAATGAGTCCCTTCTCCTGGACTGTGACACCTCAGACAGAAAAAACAACACATGCCTACCTGGTAATGCTGTTGGACTCACCTGCTCAGGTAAGAAACAGTTTGTCACTCAATCAACATTGTTTCTCGCCTGGAGTGAAGAATATGAGAGGCAATATATAGTGGGCTCCAAAATTACTGACACCCCTGTCTGGCAATGCACAAACAATACTTAAAGAAATATAAACAATATAATTATAGAGAGAATCTGAAAATACCAACATGTGAGAAATACTGTAATATATTAATGTTCCAATGGAACCCACCAAAATAATGTAATGATTTAATTAAAAATCAATGTCCTCCATATCAAGGTTTCACAATTAATGGCACCCTTAAAGATTATTGTAAATAACATCTACCAAAATTAAACCAGGAATTAAATTCCACTTATTTAAGTTTATCTAACTCTTAAGGAACTATATTGAGCCATTACATCACTTCCTGTTTCACTAGGGTATAAAAATGAGGTAACACGCATACAATATCTCTTTGTCATCCAACACCATGAAGAAAACAAAAGAACTGGCAGTTCAAAAGAGACAGATGGTCGTAGACCTTCATAAATCTGGTAATGGCTACAAGATGATCCACAAACAATTGAATATACCACTGAGCACTGTCAGGGCAATTATTAAAACATTTAAAAGATATGGAACAGTTGAAAACCTCACGGGTTGTCACGGTTTCGGCCGAGGCTGCCTCTCTCCCTTGTTCGGGCAGGCTTCGGCGTTCGTTGTCTCCGGAATACTAGCTGCCACCGTTGTATGTTTCATGTTCGTTTGCTTTTGTCTGTTTGTTGTCACACCTGTTCTCGTTTAGCGTAATTAGTGTCCTATAAGTTTCTCGTTGTGTTTGTCTAGTGTTGTGTGTTATTGATTTTGGTCTGTCGTGTGTTGGGCTTATTTTCGCCCTTTCGCTCGGTTGAGCTTTCCTCCACTGCGTTGGAGCGTTACGCACCTGTTAGTGCGCTTTTTGCTTATTCGCCTTTGTGCGTATTTTTGCCTTTGGGCAAGTGTTGTCATTTTTCCTGTTTGGAGATTTACTAAAGTTGTTTGGACTATCCTTCGGTGTTCTGCGTTTGATTCCACCACTACACCCACCTACAGCACGCGTGACAGAATAACACACCAATAATGGAATCAGCAGGAGCCGCAGCAGCCCAGACGACGCTGGAGGACCAGGTCCGGGAACAACGGGACCAGATCCTGCAGATGGGGACCGCACTGCAGGAGGTGATCACCACCATCCGAGGCTGGGGAACGCCTCCACCGCCACCCTCCCTGCCAGCACCATCGGCCAGTCCGCCCATTCCCGCACCGGAACCCCTGAGGAGTCCGACTCTCGCTCCCGAGGGCCTACGATGGAACCGCGGCCGGGTGTCAGGGATTCCTTCTCCAGGTGGAGCTGTACCTGGCCACCGTGCACCCGGCGCCCTCGGGACATGAGAGCGTGTCCGCCCTGATCTCCTGCCTTTCCGGGAAGGCATTGGAATGGGCCAACGCGGAGTGGAGGAGGATCGACGCGGACACCATCACGTACGACGAGTTCTCCCGCCGCTTCAGGGCGGTGTTTGACCATCCCCGGAGGGGAAAGCGGCGGGGGAGCGTCTGGTCTTCCTCCGGCAGGGGAGGAGGAGTGCCCAAGAGTTCGCCCTCGAATTCCGTACTCTAGCGGCAGATGCAGGGTGGAATGATCGGGCTCTCGTCGATCACTACAGATGTAGTCTACGAGAGGACGTCCGTCGGGAGCTGGCTTGTAGGGACACCAGCCTCTCGTTCGACCAGTTGGTCGACATGTCCATCAGGCTGGATAACCTACTAGCTACCCGCGGACGTCCCGAGGGGGGTCCGTCCATTTCACCCTCCAGCGCCTCTGAGCAGTGTCCCATGGAGCTCGGGGGCGCTGGCGCTAGAGAGAGGAGGGGTCGGCTTACTAGGGGGTCCATCCCCTGCACCAACTGTGGTCGGGGAGGACACACCGCGGCTAGGTGCTGGGGATGGCCTCCTAGGGGAGAGGACGACAGGTCCCGCACTGGGGATTCCTTCCAGGTGAGTAGGCGCCCCACTCACCCAGAGCTCTCTGTTGCTCTCTGTAGCACCTCATTCCCAGCATAAGGCGCTGGTAGATTCAGGCGCGGCTGGGAATTTTATTGATAAGAAGTTTTGTTTAGCTTTAGGGATTCCCCTTCTTCCTGTTGATGTCCCTTTCCCCGTTCATGCCCTAGATAGCCGTCCGTTGGGTGCGGGCTTGATCAGGGAGGTCACTGCGCCACTTAGGATGTGTGCGCAGGGGGTCATCAGGAGATGATTCAGCTATTTCTGATTGACTCTCCTGCGTATCCGGTGGTGCTGGGCATGCCCTGGTTGAGTACCCATAACCCATCTATTTCGTGGCAGGAGAGGGCTCTGATGGAGTGGTCTGCCCAGTGTGTGGGTAGATGTTTAGGCGTTTCCGTAGGGGCTACCTCGGTGGAGAGTCCAAACCAGGTGCCCGCATTGCACGTTCCCCCTGAGTATGGGGATTTGGCTATTGCGTTTAGTAAGTCGAGGGCGACGCAGTTGCCGCCCCATAGGCAGGGAGATTGTGCGATAGACCTCCAGGCAGGAGCTGCGCTCCCCACGGAGCCATGTGTATCCTCTGTCTCAGGAGGAGAAGAAAGCTATGGATACTTACATAGACGAATCTCTGAGACAAGGATACATACGGCCTTCCACTTCCCCTGCGTCCTCGAGTTTCTTTTTTGTGAAGAAGAAGGATGGTGGTTTACGCCCGTGCATCGATTACCGTGGTCTCAATCAGATCACGGTGAAGTACAGTTATCCACTCCCGCTGATTGCGACCATGACTGAGTCCTTGCATGGGGCGCGTTTCTTCACTAAATTAGATCTCAGGAGCGCGTACAACTTGGTACGCATCAGGGAGGGCGATGAATGGAAGACAGCCTTTAGTACCACCTCGGGCCATTACGAGTATCTTGTCATGCCATACGGGTTGATGAACGCTCCGTCAGTTTTCCAATCATTCGTGGATGAGATCTTCAGGGACATGCAGGGGCAGGGGGTCGTGGTGTACATAGATGACATTCTCGTGTACTCGCCTACCCGTGTCGAGCATGTGGCCCTGGTGCGCAGAGTGTTGCGGAGGCTGGTGGAGCACGACCTGTATGTTAAGGCAGAGAAGTGTCTGTTTTTCCAGGAGTCGGTCTCCTTTTTGGGGTATCAGTTGTCTGCGTCAGGGGGTGAAGATGGAGGTAGACCGGGTGTCAGCCGTGCGTAATTGGCAAACACCAACCACTGTGAAGGAGGTGCAGCAGTTTTTGGGGTTTGCGAATTACTACCGGAGGTTTATCCGGGGGTTTTGGACAGGTGGCAGCTCCCATCACGTCTCTCTTGAAGGGGGGCCCGGTGCGTCTGCAGTGGTCTGCCGAGGCGGACAGGGCATTTGGGAGGCTGAAGGACCTGTTTACCTCGACTCCAGTGCTGGCGCATCCGGATCCCTCTTTACCATTTCAGGTAGAGGTGGACGCGTCTGAGGCCGGTATTGGAGCCGTGCTTTCACAACGGTCAGGCGCGCCACCTAAACTCCGCCCCTGTGCCTTCTATTCCAAGAAGCTCAGTCCGGCGGAGCGAAACTATGACGTAGGGGACAGGGAGCTGTTAGCCGTGGTACAGGCCCAAGGTGTGGAGGCACTGGCTTGAGGGGGCTCAACACCCTTTCCTCATTTTGACGGACCACCGTAACCTGGAGTACATCCGGGCAGCGAGGAGGCTAAACCCTCGGCAGGCTAGATGGAATATGTTCTTGACCCGGTTTACATTTAAGATCACGTACATCCCTGGGTCACAGAACGGTAAGGCAGATGCGCTGTCTCGGCGGTATGACACGGAGGAGAGGTCCGTGGAGCCCACTCCCATACTGCCGGAGTCGTGTCTGGTGGCACCGGTAGTGTGGGAGGTCGATGCTGAGCTCGAGCGGGCGTTACGCACCGACCCTAGTCCACCACAATGCCCGGAGGGTCGGAAGTATGTTCCGCTCGAGGTTCGGGATCGATTGATCTATTGGGCTCACACGTCACCCTCCTCTGGACACCCGGGTATCGGCCGGACAGTGCACTGTCTTAGTGCCAAGTACTGGTGGCCCACGTTGGCAAGGGATGTGAGGGTTTATGTTTCCTCCTGCTCGGTGTGCGCCCAGTGTAAGGCGCCTAGACATCTGCCTAGGGGTAAGTTACTACCCCTGCCCGTTCCACAACGACCATGGTCCCACCTCTCGGTGGATTTCCTTACTGACCTTCCTCCTTCACAGGGGAATACCACTATACTGGTCGTTGTGGACCGGTTTTCTAAGGCCTGTCGTTTGCTCCCCATGCCGGGCCTTCCTACCGCCCTGCAAACTGCCGAAGCCCTATTCACCCATGTGTTCCGGCACTACGGGGTACCCGAGGATATTGTGTCTGATCGAGGTCCCCAATTTACCTCCAGAGTCTGGAGAGCTTTTATGGAGCGGTTGGGGGTCTCGGTGAGCCTCACCTCGGGTTACCACCCGGAGAGTAATGGGCAGGTGGAACGTGTGAACCAGGATGTGGGTAGGTTTCTTAGAACATACTGCCAGGACCGGCCGGAGGAGTGGGCAAGGTACGTTCCCTGGGCCGAAATGGCCCAGAATTCCCTACGCCATTCCTCCACTAACCTAACCCCTTTCCAATGTGTGTTAGGGTACCAGCCGGTTCTGGCACCTTGGCAGCAGAGCCAGATCGAGGCTCCTGCGGTGGATGAGTGGGCGCGGCGCTCGGAGGGAGACATGGAACGCTGCACACGTCCACCTGCAGCGGGCCCTCCGACGTCATAAGGCGAGCGCCGATCTCCACCGCAGTGAGGGACCGGTGTACGCACCTGGTGATCGAGTCTGGCTCTCTACCAGAAACCTGCCCCTCCGCCTGCCCTGTCGGAAACTGGGTCGGCGGTTTGTAGGGCCATTTAAAGTCCTGGGAAGGTTGAACGAGGTGTGTTATAAATTACAACTACCTGTTGAATATAAAAGTATTAACCCCTCGTTCCATGTGTCCCTTCTCAGGCCGGTGGTAGCTGGCCCACTCCAAGAAAGTGAGATCAGGGAGACTCCTCCGCCCCCATTGGACATCGAGGGGCACCGGCGTACTCCGTGAGGTCCATCTTGGATTCGAGACGTCGGATGGGGGGTCTCCAGTATCTAGTGGAGTGGGAGGGGTACGGTCCGGAGGAGCGGTGCTGGGTGCCGAGGAGAGACATTTTGGACCCGTCTCTCCTGACGGAATTCCATCGTGGGCACCCGACGCACCCTGCTCCGCGTCCTCCGGGTCGCCCCCGAGGCCGGAGTCGGCGCACGTCTGGAGCCGCGCGTCAAGGGGGGTACTGTCACGGTTTCGGCCGAGGCTGCCTCTCTCCCTTGTTCGGGCAGGCTTCGGCGTTCGTTGTCTCCGGAATACTAGCTGCCACCTTTGTATGTTTCATGTTCGTTTGCTTTTGTCTGTTTGTTGTCACACCTGTTCTCGTTTAGCGTAATTAGTGTCCTATAAGTTTCTCGTTGTGTTTGTCTAGTGTTGTGTGTTATTGATTTTGGTCTGTCGTGTGTTGGGCTTATTTTCGCCCTTTCGCTCGGTTGAGCTTTCCTCCACTGCGTTGGAGCATTACGCACCTGTTAGTGCGCTTTTTGCTTATTCGCCTTTGTGCGTATTTTTGCCTTTGGGCAAGGGTTGTCATTTTTCCTGTTTGGAGATTTACTAAAGTTGTTTGGACTATCCTTCTGTGTTCTGCGTTTGATTCCACCACTACACCCACCTACAGCACGCGTGACACGGGTAGAGGACACAAATGCATTTTGCCCCCCAGGATAGGGAGGAGGATGGTGAGAGAAGCAACAAAATCCCCAAGAATCACTGTGAAAGAATTGCAGGCCTTGGTGGCGTCTTGGGGTCACCAGGTTTCAAAAAGCACCATCAGACGCCACCTCCACAACCACAGGCTCTTTGGAAGGTTTGCCAGAAGAAAGCACTTTCTGACCCCAAGACACAGATGCAAGCGCTTGGAGTTTGCCAAACTTAATTTAAATTATGACTGGAAGAAGGTGCTCTGGTCAGATGAGACCAAAATTGAACGTTTTGGTCAGATACAGCATCGACATGTTTGGCGTCGAAACAGAGATGCATACAAGGAGTCACCTCATACCCACGGTGAAATATGGTGGTGGGTCAGTGATGATTTGGGGCTGTTTTAATTCCAGAGGTCCAGGGGCACTGGTTAAGATTGATGGCATAATGAATTCCACCAATTATCAGGCAATTTTGGCTGACAATCTGGTTTTCTCTGCCAGAAGGCTGGGACTTGGCCGTAGGTGGAGTTTCCAACAAGACAATGACCCAAAACATACCTCAAGATTCACACAGAAATGGTTCTGTGACAACAAAATCAATGTTCTGCCAAGGCTATCTCAGTCGCCGGACCTCAATCCAATCAAAAATGTGTGGGCTGAGTTGAAGAGGGCAGTAATAAGTGCAAACCCAAGAATGTGAAGGATCTTGAAAGGATCTGCATAGAGGAATGGTCCAAAATCCCTCCAAATATGTTCCTTAACCTTGTCAAACATTACAGGAAAAGACTCCATGCTGTTATCCTTGCCAGAGGTGGTTGCACTAAGTACTAAATGAGGAGTGCCAATAATTATGAAACCTTGATTTTGGTTACATTTATTTTGTATTAAATAATTGTATGATTTTGGTTGGTTCCATTGAAACATTAATAAAGTACAGTATTGTTTATATTTTTAAAGTATTGTTTGTGCAGTCAGGGGTACCAGTAATTTTGGAGCCGACTGTAGGTGTGTTTTAGTGAGAAAATAGTAAGATTACTGTCTCTCTCTCTTCTTTTCTCAGAGCCTGATGATGTGAGGCTGGTGGGAGGAGGCAGTCGCTGTGCTGGTGGAGTGGAGTGGTACGACCAGGGAGAGTGGAGGACTGTGGGAGCTGATGACTGGATCAAGGAGGCTGTAGCTGCAGTAGTGTGTAGACAGCTGGGTTGTGGCTCCACTGTTTCAGTACTAGCTGGAAACACCACTATAGGGTTTAGAGTTCACTGTTCTGGGTCTGAGCCTTCACTGAGGGAGTGTGGCAGAATTTATGATCTCCCTCCTGGACTCACAATGATCTGCTCAGGTAATAACAAGATACACTGTATGGCCAAATGTATGTGGACATTAGTGGATTCGGCTATTTCAGCCATACCTGTTGCTGACAGGTGTATAAAATTGAGCACACAGCCATACAATCCATAGACCACCATTGGTAGTAGAATGGCTGAAGAGCTCAGTGACTTTCAACGTGGCGTCTAGGAGCAACAGCGGCTCAGCCGTGAAGTGGTAGGCCACACAAGCTCACAGAACGGACCGCTGAAGCGCGTAGAGAGTCAAAATTATCCTCGGTTGCAACACTCACTACCGAGTTCCACATTCTTTTGGCCATGTATAAAATCTCCTTCCTGGACTCACAGTGATCTGCTCAGGAAATATCAAGATATTTAAATTATATTCAACTGATTTCCATCATTCATTCAACTTCCTCTGCCCCTCTCACGATGACTGTTTAGCTTGTCAGTCTGCTTTGCAAAATACATCACTCAGTCAAGTAGGAATCAAATACAACTTAAATATCCCAGAATGCTTTTGTATTTGTTACAGATCTCCTGGTCCAGCCTGATATCTTCCTGACTGACTCAATGGGAGGGGTCTCCAGGGGCCATCAGGGGCCCGAGGTGTTCAGGGGCTACAACTTCACCATCACCTGCTCCACTCAGCCACAGTACCCAGGAGGCTCCTTCCTCCTCACGTTCACCGGCTCCAACAGAACCCAGACCCAACCAGCTGTCAATCACTCTGCTGCCTTCCTCTTCCCTGCTGCTGATGACTCCCACCAAGGGAACTACAGCTGTGTTTATGACAATTATGTTTTCTCTCAGAACTTCTCCTCTGAGAGTGAGCTCCTCAACCTCACCGTCACAGGTAACTGAACATGATCCAGACTTATAACTTTGTCATTGACAGATTTCCCACAGATCTATGTGATGATGATCAGTCCCCTCATCAAAGGTGTTTCTGTTTTCAGCCTCTCCTCTGCCAGCCTTCATCATCAGACACGTTGTTGTGCTGCTGATCCTACTGACAGCCATCACCACCTTCTACCTGTACTACAAGGTAAAGACATTTACTCAGACGTTACAAGTCATTTAAATGTTTGTGTCTTTGAGCAGGGTTCAGATTCTATATTCGTCTATATCTGTGTTTAAGGTGTGTGATTAACCAGATGTGTATCTTTGACTTATGTTGCACTATCTTGGGTTTGTTCTTCTGTACTGAGAACGAGAGACGCGCGCACACACAGAGAACGAGAGACGCGCACACACAGAGAACGAGAGACCGGGATTTTAATAATAGCTGAAAAGTTCAGAATTAGTTTATCTTTCTAGAACCTTGGAAGACATCTAAAAAGAGTGACAGCAACCACCATGATTCCTTTTAGTTTTTTTTTTTTTTGCAACCATGGTAACATGGTGTTTTGGTAACATGGGGTTTTGGTAACATGGGGTTTTGGGTAACATGGGGTTTTAATTATTTTAAGAGAGTAGCTCAATTACGTCTGTTTTGTGTTCCAGAATGTATTGCTGCTTTTAGCTTTTGTCTTTATGTCTTTATCTTATTTAGTGTTTCTCTTAGATTCTTCATCTTGAAGTGTTTCCATTATTAGTCCATGACTGACTCACTCACTCACTCTTGGTGCTGTGTCTCCCTAGACCACCAGGAGGCAGAAGAGAGTGAACAGGGTGAGCAGCATGGATCTTTATGTTGATGCCAATGCCATGGAGATGGTCTCTCTGAGCTCCAGAGCTGAAGCTGGACCGGGAGAGGAGAGAGCAGCCCAGGGGACTGAGTAGGAGTAGAATGGTGCTGACCATAAATGTTGATCTTATGTCAGTTTTGTGTTTTGAACTCGATGGTCAGCAGTGGACTGGTGTTTAAAATGTGGCGGCAAACATTTAAGTCATTTAGCAGACGCTCTTATCCAGAGCGACTTACAGTTAGTGAATACATTTTTTTTTTTAATACTGGCCCCCCGTGGGAACCGAACCCACAACCCTGACGTTGCAAACGCCATGCTCTATCAACTGAGCTACATCCCTGCCGGCCATTCCCTCCCCTACCCTGGACGACGCTGGGCCAATTGTGCGCCGCCCATGAGTCTCCCGGTCGCGGCCGGCTGCGACAGAGCCTGGATTCGAACCAGGATCTAGTGGCACAGTTAGCACTGCGATGCAGTGCCTTAGACCACTGCGCCACTCAGGAGTACTCAGTAAACCTTAAGTGGTTGTAATTTTAATAACACAAGTTAAGAATTAGTTTATCTTTTTATAACCTTGGAAGAAATCTAAAAGGAGTGATTGTAACCACCATTATACATTTTTGTTTGTTTTGTACCACCATGGTAACATGGGGTTTTGGGTATCATGGGGTTTTGGTAACATTGGGTTTTGGTAACATGGGGGTTTTGGTAACATGGGGGTTTTGGTAACATGGGGGTTTTGGTAACATGGGGGTTTTGGTAACATGGGGTTTTGGTAACATGGGGTTTTGGTAACATGGGGTTTTGGTAACATGGGGTTTGGGTAACATGGTGTTTTGGGTAACATGGGGTTTTGGGTAACATGGGGTTTTGGTAACATGGGGTTTTGGTAACATGGGGTTTTGGTAACATGGGGTTTTGGGTAACATGGGGTTTTGGGTAACATGGGGTTACGGGTAACATGGGGTTTTGGGTAACATGGGGTTTTGGTAACATGGTGTTTTGGGTAACATGGGGTTTTGGTAACATGGGGTTTTGGGTAACATGAGGTTTTGGGTAACATGGGGTTTTGGTAACATGGGGTTTTGGGTAACATGGGGTTTTGGGTAACATGGGGTTTTGATTATTTTTAGAGAGTAGCTCAATTACGTCTGTTTTGTGTTCCAGAATGTATTGCTGCTTTTAGCTTTTGTCTTTATGTCTTTATCTTATTTAGTGTTTCTCTTAGATTCTTTATCTTGAAGTGTTTCCATTATTAGTCCATGTATTATTATAATCATCTGTTCATTCTTTGTATTGTGAAACATCTGAATAAAGGGGTCATCTTTTTCTCAAGTCATTTTAGTTTGTTGTTGGGGATTGTTTTGTTGCTGTTGTTTACCTCTCATGATGTTATTGATTATACATTTTATGATATTGACTGATGTAGATTATTGTTATGTTGTTAGTAGTATAGAGATAATGATGTTATTCATTATAAATATTATGGTATTGATTATTATGTAGATTATTGTTATGATGTTTGTACTATATAGAGATATTTGTGTTATTCTCTTATGATCTGTGGGTTACAGAGAAAGTATAGTACTTAGTTCAGGTCTGATATACATTACATTGTGAATATGCTGTGTGCAAATCAATCAATTAATCAAATTAAAGTAAATAAATATGGTAATATATATCAATGATCTCAAAGGTATTGTTGAGAAGTGTTTATTTCATATTTGTGATGTGAGTGCAGATTATGTTGATGTTATGTTATTTACCCTTTACAGATAAAGACCTGTTGCTCTCTAAACTGTCATGTAATCACTGAATGCTTTTAATAAACTCACAGGTCTTGTGTGATTTCTCTCTTGGACAGACTACAACATACAGTATGAATTAACTGAGATCAGTCTTGTGTGATTTCTCTCTTGGAAAGACTACAACATACAGTATGAATTAACTGAGATCAGTCTTGTGTGATTTCCAACCAAGTTTTTCACACATATGATAATGATAGTAGATAGCTGGATGGAAGCAGTGTAGAAAAAGTAACCAACTTTCATACTTGAGTAAAATAAAAGATACCTTAATAGAAAATGACTCAAGTAAAAGTGAAAGTCACCCAGTAAAACATTTGGTTTTAAATATACTTAATGATCAAGAAAAAAATTATATAATTTATTTCAAATTCCGTATATTAAGCAAACCAGGCAGGCAGCACGTTTTTTGAGGATGTGTGTTCCACTACTAACAGAGGAATAGGGGGAAGTGTGTTCCACTACTAACAGAGGAACAGGGGGAAGTGTGTTCCACTACTAACAGAGGAACAGGGGGAAGTGTGTTCCACTACTAACAGAGGAACAAGGGGAAGTGTGTTCCACTACTAACAGAGGAACAGGGGGAAGTGTGTTCCACTACTAACAGAGGAACAGGGGAAGTGTTCCACTACTAACAGAGGAACAGGGGGAAATGTGTTCCACTACTAACAGAGGAACAAGGGGAAGTGTGTTCCACTACTAACAGAGGAACAGGGGGAAGTGTGTTCCACTACTAACAGAGGAACAGGGGGAAGTGTGTTCCACTACTAACAGAGGAACAGGGGGAAGTGTTCCACTACTAACAGAGGAACAGGGGGAAGTGTGTTCCACTACTAACAGAGGGACAGGGGGAAGTGTTCCACTACTAATAGAGGAACAGGGGGAAGTGTGTTCCACTACTAACAGAGGAACAGGGGGAAGTGTTTTCCACTACTAACAGAGGGACAGGGGGAAGTGTTCCACTACTAACAGAGGAACAGGGGGAAGTGTGTTCCACTACTAACAGAGGAACAGGGGGAAGTGTGTTCCACTACTAACAGAGGAACAGGGGGAAGTGTTCCACTACTAACAGAGGGACAGGAAGAAGTGTTTGTGTGTTTGTGTGCATGTGTACCAGCTCTGTCTCACTCAAATGCCCATTCCAGCAGACTGCTCTCTCTCTCTCTCTCTCTCTCTCTCTCTCTCTCTCTCTCTCTCTCTCTCTCTCTCTCTCTCTCTCTCTCTCTCTCTCTCTCTCTCTCTCTCTCTCCTCTGCCTTCCCTCCCAACCCACTCCTCTCTCTCCTCCCTCTCTCTGTGCTCCTCTCTCTCTCTACTCCTCACTCTCTCTCTCTCTCTCTCTCTCTCTCTCTCTCTCTCTCTCTAATTTCAATTTCAATTTAAGGGCTTTATTGGCATGGAAAACGTATGTTAACATTGCCAAAGCAAGTGAAGTAGATAGTAAACAAAAGTGAAATAAACAATAAATATTAACAGTAAACATTACACTCAGAAGTTTCAAAAGAATAAAGGCATTTCAAATGTCATATTATGTATATATACAGTGTTGTAACAATGTGCAAATAGTTAAAGTACAAATGGGAAAATAAATAAACATAATATGGGTTGTATTTACAATGGTGTTTGTTCTTCACTGGTTGACCTTTTCTTGTGGCAACAGGTCACGAATCTTGCAGCTGTGATGACACACCGTGGTTTTTCACTCTCTCTCTCTCTCTCTCTCTCTCTCTCTCTCTCTCTCTCTCTCTCTCTCTCTCTCTCTCTCTCTCACACACACACACACACACACACACACACACACACACACATACACATACACACACTCCTTCTCTGGCTTTGGTTGATGACAGAGAAAGGGAGAGGTGCATAGCTACACTCCAATTCTGTAAGTTTGTGTGTGTGTGTTCAGAACTCCGGTGGTATTCAAAACATGATCTTGCTAGGGAGTGTCCACTCCAGTACATGTGTAGTATAAGGATGTGTTGAGGCCTAAAGGGACCCTGTGTTTAACTCACACACTGCAACAAGACGGCTGTAGTAGCTTTTGGTTTATTGAAGAACAACCGTTGTCTCCATTGAGCACAAAGTTGTGGTCCAGGTAGTTGTTTTATGATTGACTGAAAGAGGGGGACTTTCAGAGTGAGACTGATGTCTGTTGGTTGGATAGTAGTTAATTAAATGTCAGGTTGGTTGGATAGTAGTTAATTAAATGTCAGGTTGGTTGTCTATTGGTTATTTCTTGGTTGGTCGAACATTGGTTGGTTGGTTGAATGTTGGGCCTAGTTGTTTAGTCATTGGCTTGTTGGCTGAATGTCAGGTTGGTTGAACATAGATCCTTGTTGATAGGCTGTTAGTTTTCATTAGGTTGTATTTTGGTTGTTTTTTTGGTTAGACTGGTTCCTAGGAGGAGGAAGAGGAAGAGGAGGCTGAGCTGTGACCGTATGACATCATTCTCCCCTTACCTGCTGAGAGAGAGAGAGCGAGCGAGAGAGAGAGAGAGAGAGAGAGAGAGAGAGAGAGAGAGAGAGAGAGAGAGAGAGAGAGAGAGAGAGAGAGAGAGATACATGAGAGACTTACTGTATACACCATATTTATGGGAATAGGCTGCCATTTGGTACAGTACATCACCAGGGAGTAGCTACCTCTGGGACCGAACGTCTTCATGTAACAGTTAGTGCAGTAGGGCTTCTCATCATGCTGAAACACAATGCACAGAAAACATCTTAGTTCATTAGATAGATAGATAGATAGATAGATAGATAGATAGATAGATAGATAGATAGATAGATAGATAGATAGATAGATAGATAGATAGATAGATAGATAGATAGATAGATAGATAGATAGATAGATAGATAGATAGATAGATAGATAGATAGATAGATAGATAGATAGATAGATAGATAGATAGATAGATAGATACTTACTCTCTCTCCCCCTTCACTTCCTCCTCTCCCTCCTACATCTCCCCCTCCACGTTATACCTCCCTCCCTCTCTCCCTCCCTCCCTGTTGATACTATCTCCCTCCCTCCCTCCCTCCCTCCCTCCCTCCCTCCCTCCCTCCCTCCCTCCCTCCCTCCCTCCCTCCCCCTGTCTTTGTACCTCAGCATGTTGTCCTGGGGTCAGCTGTCTATGACATTGTTGATACTACCTTTCCCCCTCTCCTCCCCTCCCTCACCCCCTCTCTCTCTCTCTCTCTCTCTCTCCATACCTCTGCATGTTGTCCTGGGGTCAACTGTCTCTGACACTTTTGGGACTATCTTTCCCCCTCTCTCCCCCCTCCCTCTCATCTCCCATTCCTCCCTCCCCCTTCTCTCCCTCATCCTCTCCCCTCTCTCTCTCTCTCTCCATACCTCTGCATGTTGTCCTGGGGTCAACTGTCTCTGACACTGTTGGCACTTCAGACACAGAGGGTGGTAGTCACGCCCCAACGACCTCTTCTTCTCACCTGGACCAATGGGGTTCAAGGATACCAAGGGTTAGAGGTTAAATGTCTGTCATGGACCAATGGGGTTCAAGGATACCAAGGGTTAGAGGTCAAATGTCTGTCATGAACCAATGGGGTTAGAGGATAGCAGGGGTTAGAGGTCAAATGGTGTCTGCCATTCAGAGAGAGATCTGCACTGTGACTGGAGAGTTACCTGTTAGGTTCCTGTTAGAGTTGCTAAGCTACCGGTAATATACCAAAGTTACTGGAATGTTCTATGGTAACTTTGGAAATGTATACTTGAGTAACTTTTTTTTAAAGTATCTGTGTCCATATTGTCCATGCGTTTTCAAAAGAAAATAGCCTAATTAATGAAAAAAGCATCTAATCAACAATGGCATTATATTAAATTAATTCTGCAACTCTGACAACTATTTACTTTTTTCCCAACTGCCACCAGTTTGGCGCCAACACATTTACAACAAAGACATATTGACAGTCAAATAAATACAAGTGTGTAAAAAATATATATAAAGTATATTTCATGCTGAAACCCTCATATTAAACACCAATGCTATTTACTAAGTTCATGGTTTATATTAAGGATAATGTTTTACAGCTTTGTATTATATATATATATTTTAAACCATCTTATTTAATTATTGTATATATTTAACATGTGATAAGGCCACACAGAGGACCAGAGATCATTACAGACTCATGTGATAAGGCCACACAGAGGGCCAGAGATAATTACAGACTCATGTGATAAGGTGATAAGGCCACACAGAGGGACATAGATAATTACAGACTCATGTGATAAGGCCACACAGAGGGCCAGAGATCATTACAGACTCATGTGATAAGGCCACACAGAGGGCCAGAGATAATTACAGACTCATGTGATAATCTGAAGTACCCAAAAAGACAACTAGATGTCATTTGATAAAATTCCCCCCAAAACTTAAATGTTACCAAAATTCTGGTGGTTTACTGGTAAACATAGAAACTATCCAATAATATTTATTTAATTCTTTAATATTTCTTTAATATTCTTTAATTTGCAACCCTAGTTCCTGTACCGGACACATGCAAATAATGCAAGTCCCTAAAGGAAAGGAAGCCAAGTTAGTATTTGAACAAAGCCGGAATGTGAGACAACAGTCTGCTGCCTCATATCAACTGAGGACTTAAGACACAGGAAAGGAAAGGAGGTCAGGTGAATGGAAGCCATGTTAGACTATTGGAACCCAGCCTCTGAAGGAAATTAAGCCAGGTTAGACTATTGGAACCCAGCCTCTGAAGGAAAGGAAGCCAGGTTAGACTATTGGAACACAGCCTCTGAAGGAAATGAAGCCAGGTTAGACTATTGGAACCCAGCCTCTGAAGGAAATGAAGCCAGGTTAGACTATTGGAACCCAGCCTCTGAAGGAAAGGAAGCCAGGTTAGACTATTGGAACCCAGCCTCTGCAGGAAAGGAAGCCAGGTTAGACTATTGGAACCCAGCCTCTGCAGGAAAGGAAGCCAGGTTAGACTATTGGAACCCAGCCTCTGTAAGAAAGGAAGCCAGGTTAGACTATAGGAACCCAGCCTCTGCAGGAAAGGAAGCCAGGTTAGACTATTGGAACCCAGCCTCTGAAGGAAAGGAAGCCAGGTTAGACTATTGGAACCCAGCCAGTCAAGGAAAAGAGACCAGTTTAGTGTGTTGGAACTTATCCCGGGATGAAAAGAAGGCCAGTTAGAAAGGAAAGGACACCAGGTTAGAGTGTTGGAGCATAGCCGGTGTGTTAGAGAACAGTCTGCTCCCTCAGAGAAGCCACTTCCTGTTGTCTGTGTGTGAGTCATGACAGACTGTTCAGAGCATGGAGACACACACACACACACACGCACACAGACACACAGACACACAGACACACAGACACACAGACACACGCACACAATAGGAAAGGTATAACGATTGAGGCTAGAAAAGATTTGTGAGCGATGCTTCTCAGAAACCTGTAACTATTCCATAATTCTATGGCATCTCTGACCCACTGTATGACACTGCAAAACACACACACACACACACACACACACACACACACACACACACACTCCCACACACACACTCCCACACATTGCACTCACCAAAGTAGACGGGTTTCCCACAGATGGGACAGTAGCCCACCATGATAGATGATATTCCTGACACTGTTATTTAGCAGACAGCAAGTGTGGACGTAGAGAGTGTGAGTGTGAGATGGAGAAAGTGTGTGTAGAGAGAGAGAAAGTGTCTGTAGAGAGAGAGAATGTGTGTGTGAGAGAGTGTGTAGAGAAAACGTGTGTGTGTCAGAGAGATGTACAGGAAATAGGTTCAACTCTCTGAATGTGACGTGTTCTGATGACAGAACCAGGATGTGGCGAGTACCTTGTCACAGCGAGACAAAGAAAAATCATTTCAAAAGAAAATGCTATATCAACGCATTGGTGTCAATGGTAATACGAAATATACATAGATATAGGACAAAGTTATGTTATGAAACGATATGATACATAGAACTAGAAAGATATGATACATAGAACTAGAAAGATATGATACATAGAACTAGAAAGATATGATATATAGAACTAGAAAGATATGATACATAGAACTAGAAAGATATGATACATAGAAATATAACAACCTTTAGATAGAAGATGAATAAGGGAAGCAGAGGGAGAGGGGCTGAAATGTGTTGAGGAAACAGTGTGGGGGGGCAGAGGGAGAGGGGCTGAAATGTCTTGAGGAAACAGTGTGGGGAAGCAGAGGGAGAGGGGCTGAAATGTGTTGAGGAAACAGTGTGGGGAAGCAGAGGGAGAGGGGCTGAAATGTGTTGAGGAAACAGTGTGGGGAAGCAGAGGGAGAGGGGCTGAAATGTCTTGAGGAAACAGTGTGGGGGGGCAGAGGGAGAGGGGCTGAAATGTGTTGAGGAAACAGTGTGGGGGGGAAGAGGGAGAGGGGCTGAAATGTGTTGAGGAAATAGTGTGGGGAAGCAGAGGGAGAGGGGCTGAAATGTGTTGAGGAAATAGTGTAGGGAAGCAGAGGGAGAGGGGCTGAAATGTGTTGAGGAAACGGTGTAGGGAAGCAGAGGGAGAGGGGCTGAAATGTGTTGATTCTTGCCTGTTCATTCAGGCTTTTTGGCCTTTTCATTTTTGTGTGTCTGATTGTTTTCCCTCTTAATGCTGAAGCCAAAGGGTCCACTGTCAACTCTCTCTGGTGGGGTTTGGCTGGACTAGAGAGAGGATCACGCTATTCCTTCTTTCACTCCCTCTCTTTCTCTCTCCATCAATCTCTCTGTTTTAGTTTTAGTTTTCTTCCCTCCCTCCCTCCCTCCCTCCCTCCCTCCCTCCCTCCCTCCCTCCCTCCCTCCCTCCCTCCCTCCCTCCCTCCCTCCCCCCTCTCCATCCTCTCTCTCTCTCTTGTTCAGTTTGAGCTGGCTTGTGGGTTTAAAGCTACTGAGGTTTGAACACATGGTTCTCTCTGTCTGTGTATGTATATATGTGTGTGTGTGTGTGTGTGCGTGCACCTTTTCTGTTTTGCATGAGTGTTGACCCATAGTGATAACTGACCCAGGTTATGCAGAATAATCCATTGAAAGTGTAGGGAGCGTTACTGTACTCACCACCTATTTTTGTGTCACTTCATCACTGATGGAAGGCTAATCTTCAATGGAAACCCTCTCTTTGTTATTCCATGGTATCTACATAGTGATAACTAATATGGCTTTTCACTCAAGGCAACGGAGGCCATTTGTTCTTCTGCATATCTCATGTGGAATTAAATTATAGATTCTGCCTGCACCCCAAATGGCACCCTATTCCCTATATAGTGCACTACTTTTTACCAGAGCCCTATGGGGGAGTGCACTTTGACTCCGCATTTAATTAGGCCTGGATATCAATATTAAAACACATCTATTCTACCCTCCTCCTCTCTCTTTCTCTCTCCCTCTCCCTCCCTCTCTCTCTCTCTCTCTCTCTCTCTTATTGATGTAGGCTATATTACCCACTATATTACAGTATATTGATGTAGGCTACATTACCCACTATATTACAGTATATTGATGTAGGCTACATTACCCACTATATTACAATATATTGATGTAGGCTATATTACCCACTATATTACTGTATATTGATGTAGGCTACATTACCCACTATATTACTGTATATTGATGTAGGCTACATTACCCACTATATTACAGTATATTGATGTAGGCTACATTACCCACTATATTACTGTATATTGATGTAGGCTATATTACCCACTATATTACAGTATATTGATGTAGGCTACATTACCCACTATATTACAGTATATTGATGTAGCCTACATTACCCACTATGAAGGTATGTGGACACCCCATCAAATTAGTGCATTCGGCTATTTCAGCCACACCCGTTGCTGACAGGTGTATAAAATTGAGCACGCAGCCATGCAATCTCCATAGACAAACATTGTCAGTAAAATGGCCGTACTGAAGAGCTCAGTGACTTTCAACGTGGCACCGTCACAGGATGCCACCTTTCCAACAAGTAATTTAGTAAAATGTCTGCCCTGCTGGAGCTGCCTCGGTCAACTGTAAGTTCTGTTATTGTGAAGGTATATGTCTAGGAGCAACAACGGCTCAGCGTGAAGTGGTAGGCCACACAAGCTCACAGAACGGGACCGCTGAGTGCTGAGGCTCGTAAAAATCATCTGTCCTCAGTTGCAACACTCACTACCGAATTCCAAACTGCCTCTGGAAGCAACATCAGCACAAGATCTGTACATTGGGAGTTTCATGAAATGGGTTTCCAGGGCCAAGCAGCCGCACGCAAGCCTAAGATCACCATGCGCAATGCCAAGTGTCGGCTGGATTCATCCAATGGATGAATCTGGGTTTGGCGGATGCCAGGAGAACGCTACCTGCCCCAATGCATATTGCCCACTGTAAAGTTTGGTGGAGGAGAAATAATTGTCTGGGGCTGTTTTTCATGGTTTGGGATAAGCCCCTTAGTTGCAGTGAAGGGAAATCTTGACGCTAAAGCATACAATGACATTCTAGATGATTCTGTGCTTCCAACTTAGTGGCAATAGTTTGGGAAAGGCCCTTTCCTGTTTCAGCATGACACGCCCCCATGCAAAGTGCGAGGTCCATATAGAAATGGTTTGTCAAGATCGGTGTGGAAGAACTTGACTGGCCTGCACAGAGCCCAGACCTCAACCCCATCATACATCTTTGGGATGAATTGGAATGCCGACTGTGAGCCAGGCCTAATCGCCCAACATCAGTACCAGACCTCACTAATGCTCTTGTGGCTGAATGGAATCAAGTCCCCGCAGCAATGTTCCAACATCTAGTGGAAAGCCTTCCCAGAAGAGTGAAGGCTGTTATAGCAGCAAAGGGGGGACCAACTCCATATCAATGCCCATGATTTTGGAATGAGATGTTCGACAAGCAGGTGTCCACATACTTTTGGTCATTTAGTGTAGACAGACAGACAGACAGACAGACAGACAGACAGACAGACAGACAGACAGACAGACAGACAGACAGACAGACAGACAGACAGACAGACAGACAGACAGACAGACAGACAGACAGACAGACAGACAGACAGACAGACAGACAGACAGACAGACAGACAGACAGACAGACAGACAGACAGACAGACAGATAGATAGATAGATAGATAGATAGATAGATAGATAGATAGATAGATAGATAGATAGATAGATAGATAGATAGATAGATAGATAGATAGATAGATAGATAGATAGATAGATAGATGATAGATAGATAGATAGATAGATAGATAGATAGATAGATAGATAGATAGATAGATAGATAGATAGATAGATAGATAGATAGATAGATAGATAGATAGATAGATAGATAGATAGATAGATAGATAGATAGATAGATAGATAGATAGATTAAATGGCTCTGGTCTTTACATTGTTCCACCACAAGGCTACCTTGGTCAAATCGTCACATGGTTTACCTACCTGCTGCACAAATTCTCCTAACTTTCCATGAAAAGTCAAATCTGAAGTTAATCTGACAAAAGCTGGATCCCTTCTAGCCATGACCCAACAGCAACACCGTCAGAACAATAGCAGTCTTCATTCTGAAATGACTCTGGTCTTCTTCAGAAGTAGTGTAGTAGTCTACAGGTTTCAGGACTTTTTAAACACTTCTTATCTCTCATATCATGAGGTTCCACATGTGTTTGGTTACATAGTGCCCAATGCTCTTCTTAGTGATAAAACAGCAAACATTAAGAGTGTTTACTTATCAGACCCACATATATAATAAATATACTAGAATATAATATACTATATTCATATGCTTTTAGTACTCACACATCATATCATGAATGAAGGTCATGTGTTGTTAAGAGCCAGCAGTGAAAACATACTGACAGGAGAGTTCCTCTTACGGCCACTAGGTGATAATATTGTTTCACAGACGCAGAACTGTAGTCTAGAATTAAGCACTGTCTCAATTATGTCTCCTTTCTCCTAAGGTGTTCACTTGTTCACTTCCCTAAACTGAAATGACTGGTATAAGAACTATGGTGGAAACTCCCTCTTGATAACAGAAGGTAAAGTCCCATGGGTGGAATGGTGGAAGACGAACCTCACCCCCTCATCCCCTCTTCTCCCCATCTCCTCTTCTCCCCCTCTCCTCTCCTCCCCTCTCCTCTCCTCTTCTCCCCTTCTCCTCTTCTCCTCCTCTCCTCTTCTCCTCCTCTCCTCTTCTCCTCCTCTCCCCCTCCCCCTCTCCCCCTCTCCTATTCTCCCCCTCTCCTCTCCTCTTCTCCCCCTCTCCTCTTCTCCTCCTCTCCTCTTCTCCTCCTCTCCCTCCCCCTCTCCCCTCTCCCCCTCTCCTATTCTCCCCCTCTCCTCTTTTCCTCCCTCTCCTCTCCTACCCTTTCCTCTTCTCCTCCTCTCCTCTCCTCCTCCTCTCCCCCTCCCCCCCCCCCTCCCCCTCTCAAGCAGTAGAAAGTTAGAGGTGATATTATAGGACACACTACGTGAAACTTTGCTGCTCTGTCAGCAGTTTCCTGTGGGGTTTTTCAAAACAGAGCTGAGTTCAACCAGTGATCTAAGATAAGTTGCTACGAAGTTTATCTCACATCAAAGACCTAATGAACTAATGAGATAGAAGTCATATAGCCTAGCAGTATTGTCCACTCTTCAGTCCACTCTTCATGACAGCAGACTTGTATAGCTCAGTGGAGCCCCAGTTAGAGACAGATATGATACCTGCAGTGATATTGATGATCTTGTTCTGGAGCACAGGTAGGATGCTGTTATACTGATATACACTTATGACAGTTACTGAGATATGATTTGATATTGTAAGATATATGATCATTTGCCGGGCTAGTAAATGAACATCCAACTGGAAGCAGACAGTAAAAATCTGTCTCAAAGCAGAACAATGATGTTATCACCTGTAAATGTACTTTACTATAGCATAATTGTCCATCTGGGGACAGGCACTAATGTCAGTTAAGTTGTGATGGTGACAGCAATCTGACTGTTGTATATTCAGTGTGTCAATGATTGATTGTACATGTCTCTATGTAAATGAAAGAGAGTATATATTATATATTTTATATTGGTCATCTGTTAGAGCAGGAGGGGGGACACTTTGGACTAACTCCTTGATGAGATCCACAACTAGGGACTTTTGTAACGCCTTCAAAGGCCTGTCTTAATGAATTGGACCTGGAGTTACTATCAGCTCAAAACAATTAGTTTGAATGTCGTATAGTGCTCTTTCTTTTTAAACAATCTTAAGAGCTGTCATTTTATTGTGAGGAACTGTAGTTTATCAGACCTTTTTCTGTTCTGTCCTCTGTTGTGTGAGTGATCAGGTCACAGACTCAGGTCTGGTCCAATGATAGAGGTCTGTGACCTGAGTCAAGATCAACAGGCCTGATGCTATATGTCAGGAAGAGAGAGAGAACTAGAGAGAGAGAGAGAGAGAGAGAGAGAGAGAGAGAGAGAGAGAGAGAGAGAGGAGTAGAGAGAGAGAGAAAGAGAGAGAGAGGAGGGAGTGGGGAAAGAGAGGAGGGGAGGGGAGAGAGAGGAGGGAGTGGGGAGAGAGAGGAGGGAGTGGGGAGAGAGAGGAGGGGAGGGCAGAGAGAGGAGGTAATGGGGAGAGAGGAGGGGAGGGGAGAGAGAGGAGGGAGTGGGGAGAGAGAGGAGGGGATCTGGAAGTTAATCTGGAAGTTAATCTGGAAATTAATCTGGAAGTGAATCTGGAAGTTAATAGGAAGTTAATAGGAATACGATATTTAGATCGCAAAAACGTTTATTATGCATGTCAGATTTCAATACTGGCCGATGTCATGACTCGGGAGGTAGTCTTCTCTCGAATGAGCCATTGATCATATTTCTGCGACATTCCTACCTACTGAAATGTGTAATTTAACGGAGGGTCTAGCACATTTTTCCTATTTGTCTGCATCTTTAGTCCAGGGGGCATTGCATGGTGCCGTTGCCAGAGATATTATAGAAAAGAGATAGAATCCACTGAATGAATGAATGTACAATGTCCCACTCAGCAGACTGTCGACCAATCGCGTTCAAGTTGTCATACTGCGTCAAGCGGTTGCTAAGCGAATCGTCAGGCAATTCCTTCTCAATGTCAGTCTATATGTCGAGAAACGTGCCTCTATTCCTCGAAAGTACATAATAACACGATTCCAAAGCTATACGATACTACAGATAGCAAGTTCATTATTTCACATCTCGCAAAAATATGTATGTTGCACTTCTTGTTAACGAAATTCGTGCTAATATTAGGTGTTTGAGCTAGCGCCCAATAGACTCCCATGCACTTCTTGAAGGAGAGCTCTCCTTGTTACTTTCACATTGATGTCAGTATTTGAAGTCAGCCTTTGAATCGTGTATTATGCATCTATTTCATTGCACTGTATGCACTGCTCCACAAGTAGGCTAAATGAGTCAATGGGGAGGTTGAGGTTGAGTAGTACATTGTACACTCCATTCCACAGACCTTTAAACCTAATAAAAACCTAATATTGCAGTGATAATTCATGTCTGGGGTCATTTTTGTTAGTTTTTGCTGTTCTCCAAATAGTATTTTAGAGTTTTTAAGTACAGTAAATGAGCTTCAACTGGTGGGGAGATTTCTGCACAGCCCATTTAGCCATACCCTAGGTTTAGCTGTATTTCAACACACCCCATTTAGCCATACCCTAGGTTTAGCTGTATTTCAACACACCCCATTTAGCCATACCCTAGGTTTAGCTGTATTTCAACACACCCCATTTATGTATGCACTGTTCCACAAGTAGGATAAATGAGTCAATGGGGAGGTTGAGTAGTATGATGAGGTTGAGTTTGTTTATATATATATATATATTTTTTTTTTTTCACCATTATTTAACCAGGTAGGCCAGTTGAGAACAAGTTAAGTTACGAACGAGGGTATGTTTGGCAGCATGAGTGAAGGAGGCTTTGTTGCGAAATAGGAAGCAGATTCTAGATTTAACTTTGGATTGGAGATGCTTAATGTGAGTCTGGAAGGCGAGTTTACCGTCTAACCAGACACCAAGGTATGTGTAGTTGTCCACATATTCTAAGTCAGACCCGCCGAGTGATTCTAGTCGGGCGGGCGGGTGCAAGCAGCGTTCGATTGAAGAGCATGCATTTAGTTTTACTAGCATTTAAGAGCAGTTGGGGGCTACGGAAGGAGTGTTGTATGGCATTGAAGCTCGTTTGGAGGTTTGTTAACACAGTGTCCAATGAAGGGCCAGATGTATACAAAATGGTGTCGTCTGCATAGAGGTGGATCTGAGAGTCACCCGCAGCAAGGGCGACATCATTGATATACACAGAGAATAGAGTCGGCCTGGGAATTGAACCCTGTGGCACCCCCATGGAGACTGCCATAGGTCCAGACAACAGGCCCTCCGATTTGACACATTGAACTCTATCTGAGAAGTAGTTGGTGAACCAGGCGAGGCAGTCATTTGAGAAACCAAGGCTATTTAGTCTGCCAATAAGAATGCGATGATTGACAGAGTCGAAAGCCTTGGCCAGGACGATGAAGACGGCTGCACAGTACTGTCTTTTATCGATCGCGGTTATAATATTGTTTAGGACCTTGAGCGTGGCTGAGGTGCACCCATGAACAGCTCGGAACCAGATTGCATAGCGGAGAAGGTACGGTGGGATTCGAAATGGTCGGTGATCTGTTTGTTAACTTGGCTTTCAAATACTTTCGAAAGGCAGGGCAGGATGGATATAGGTCTGTAACAGTTTGGATCGAGAGTGTCTCCCCCTTTGAAGAGGGGGATGACCGCGGCAGCTTTCCAATCTCTGGGGATCTCAGATGATACGAAAGAGAGGTTGAACAGGCTAGTACTAGGGGTTAGGACAAATACGGCGGCTAATTTGAGAAAGAAAGGGTCCAGATTGTCTAGCCAAGCTGATTTGTAAGGGTCCAGATTTTGCAGCTCTTTCAGAACATCAGCTATCTGAATTTGGGTGAATGAGAAGCGGGGGGGTGGGGAGGGGGGGAGGGTGCAGAGCTTGTTGCCGGGATAGGGGTAGTCAGGTGGAAAGCATGGCCAGCCATAGCAAAATGCTTATTGAAAATCTCGATTATCGTAGATTTATCGGAGGTAACAGTGTTTCCTAGCCTCAGTGCAGTGGGCAGCTGGGAGGAGGTGCTCTTATTCTCCATGGACTTTACAGTGTCCCAAAACCTTTTGGAGTTAGTGCTAGAGGATGCACATTTCAGTTTGAAAAAGCTAGCATTTGCTTTCCTAACTGATTGTGTAGTACATTTTACACACCATTTCAAATACCTTTAAACCTAATATAAACCTCATATTGCAGTGATAATTCATGTCTGGGGGCATTTTGTTAGTTTTTGCTGTTCTCCAAATAGTATTTTAGAGTTTTAAGTACAGTAAATGAGCTTCAACTGGTGGGGGGATTTCTACACACCCCATTTAGCCATACACTAGGTTTAGCTGTGTTTCTACACACAACATTTAGCCATTCACTAGGTTTAGTTGTATTTTTACACAACCCATTTAGCCATACACTAGGTTTAGCTGTATTTCTACACACCCAATTTAGCCATACACTAGGTTTAGTTGTATTTCTACACACCTCATTTAGACATACCCTAGGTTAATCTGTATTTCTACACCCCCAAACAACTTCCTGTGGCTACAGGACAGAGGAGGAGGGGAGGGGAGATGGAGAGTGAGAGAGAAGAGGAGGAGAGAGAGGGAGATGTCAAAAGAGATAGGGCTGACAGACTAACACGCAGTCAACTGAATATCTTTTCATAACTGACTTCTCACCAGTTATGTCATCACAACCAGTAATCTTGTCCACTCTTCCACTCCTGGTACGGCTCAGCTTGACCTCTGACCTATGTAATGAATGATTTCAAAAACAGACATTAGCAAAGGTATTAAATGATATATAAACTCATCTGCAAAGAGAGGTTCACCTTTCCACAGAATGGGAATGTGTGTACACATGGGTGTTGTTCCGTCATACCAACGATAAGCCTATCTTCCCCATCACATCACGTGTGTTGTTGCACCATACCAACGATAAGCCTATCTTCCCCATCACATCATGAAAGGTCATGTTGATGTTCATTTCTCCTCTCTTTTGCCTAGGTGGCTCCACTAGGGTCCTCTCAGCCAAGTGGCTCCACTAGGGCCCTCTCAGTCAGCTGGTTCCCCAATCCTCCTCTCCCTCTCCCCCTCTTCCCCCCTCTCCTCCTCTCCCCCTCTCCTTTTCTCCCTCTTTCCCCCTCTCCCCCTCTTTTTTCTTCTCCCCCTCTCCCCCTCTCCCCCCTCTCACCTCCTCGCCACCTCTTCCCCCTCTCCCTCTCCCACCCTCTCCTCCTCTACCATTCTCCCCCTCTCCCCCTCTCCTCCTCTCACCCCCTCTCCTCTTCTCCCTCTCTCCCCTCTCCTCTTCTCCCTCTTTCCCCCTCTCCCCATCTCCTCCTCTCCCTCTCTCCCCCTCCCCCCTCTCCCCCTTCTACCCCTCTCCCCTCTCCCCTCTCTCCTCTTCTCTATCTCTCCCCCTCTCTCCACTCTCCTACTCTCCCTCTCTCCCCCTCTCTCCCTCTTCTCTTTTCCCCCTCTCCCCCTCTCCTCTTCTCCCTCTCTCCCCTTCTCCACCTGTCTTTTCTTCTCCCCCTCTCCTCTTCTCCCTCTCTCCCCCTCTCTTTTCTTCTCCCCCTCTCCCCCTCTCCTCTTCTCCCTCTCTCCCCCTCTTCTCTTCTCCCCCTCTCAACTACTCCCACCTCTCCTCTCCTCTCCCCTCTCCCCCCTCTCTCATCTCTCTTTCCTCCTCTCCCCCTCCCCTCCTCTCCCTCTCTCCCCCTTTCCCCCTCACCTCTCCCTCTCTCCTTCTATCCCCCTCTACTCTTTTCCCTCTCTCTTCCCCTCTTCCCCTCTCCTCTTTTCCCCTTCTCCCCCTCTCCCCCTCTCCTCTTCTCCCTCTCTAACTCTCTCCACCCTCTCCTCTTCTCCCTCTCTCCCCCTCTCTCCCTATCTCCTCCTCTCCCCCCTCTCCTCCTCTCCCTCTCTCCCCCTCTCCTCTCCCTCTCTCCTCCTCTCCCCATCTCCTTTTCTCCACCTCTCCTGTTCTCCCCCCTCCCCCCTCTCCTCTTCTCACTTTCTCTCCATCTCCACCCTCTCCTCTTCTCCCTCACTCCCCCTCTCCACCCTCTCCTCTTCTCCCTCTCTCCTCCTCTCTCCCCCTCCTCTCCTCTCCTCCTCTCCTCTTCTCACTCTCTGCTCCTCTCGCCTTCTCCTCCTCTCCCTCTCGCCATCTCTCCCCCCTCTCTTTTCTTCTCCCCTTTCAACCTCTCCCCCTCTCCTCTTCTCCCTCTTCCCCCTCTCCTCTCTTCTCCCCCTCTCCACCCTCTCCCCCCTCTCCTCCTCTCCCCCTCTCCCCCCTCTCCTCCTCTCCCTCTCTCCCTCTTCTCTTTTCCCCCTCTCCCGCTCTCCCCTCTCTCCCCTCTCCTCTTCTTCCCTCTCCCCCTCTCCTCTTCTCCCTCTCTCCCCCTCTCCACCCTCTCCTCTTCTCCCTCTCTCCCACCTCTCCCCCCTCTCCTCCTCTACCTCTCTCCTCCTCTCCTCTTCTCCTCCTCTCCCTCTCTCTTCCTCTCCCCCTCTCCTCCTCTTCCTCTCTCCCCCCTCTCCTCTTCCTCTCTCCCCCTTTCCCCCTCTCCCCTCTCCTATTCTCCCTCTCTCCCCCCCCTCCACCCTCTCCTCTTCTCCCTCTCTCCCCTCTCCCCCCTCTCCTCTCCTCTCCCCCCTCTTCCCCTCTTCTTTTCCCTCCCCTTACATGATATAATATATATTTGAGGAGGGGAGGTAGAGAGAGAGAGAGAGGGAGGGAGGGAGGGAGGAGGAAGAGAGTAATGTGGTGTTGAGAGGGGGGTGGAAAGGGGAGGAGAGAGGGAGGAGAGGGAGAGATGGGAGAGAGAAGATATTATTATCACTGACTTCTCACCAGTGATGTCATCATAACCAGTAACCTTTTCCACTCTTGGCCCAGCCCAGCCTGACCATGACATATAGCATCAGGCCTGTTGAGTTGACTTGGGTAACAGACCTCTAGCTTCTGCACCACATCCCCCCTTCTCCTGCTCTAACATGAGACATCATCAGTACTCATTTTGGGTGCTGGTACTGTTTATATTTAGGTGCTGGAACATTAACCAATATTCTATAAGAGGTGAACTCAAGCAGTAGAAAGTTTGATGTGACTTTCCCAAGTCAAGCACTGATGATAATGTAAGATATTATAGCACACACTATGTGAACTTTGCTGTTCTGTCAGCAGTTTCCTGTGGGGGTTTTCAAAACCCCTCATTTTGCTGCATTTAGCTGAGTTCAACCTGTGATCCAAGATAAGTTGCTAAGAAGTTTATCTCACATCAAAGACCTAATGAACTAATAAGATAGAAGTCATATAGCCTAGCAGTATTTTCCACTCTTCAGTCCACTCTTCATGACAGTAGACTTGTATAGCTCTGTGGAGCCCCAGTTAGAGACAGATATGATACCTGCAGTGATATTGATGATCCTGTTCTGGAGCACAGGTAGGATGCTGTTATACTGATATACACTTGTGACAGTTACTGAGATATGATTTGATATTGTAAGATATATTATAATTTACAGGGCTAGTAAAAGAAAATACAACTAGAGGGGGGGTATAAATGCTAGATGCCACAAAACACACACCCCGCACACACACACACATTCAGGGTGATGTCTTTACAAAAAGCCACACTGAGACACTTTGGACTAACTCCTTGATGAGATCCACAACTAGGGACTTTTTTAATGCCTTCCAAGGCCTGTCTTAATGAATTGGACCTGGAGTTACTATCAGCTCAAAACAATTAGTTTGAATGTCGTATAGAGCTGCTCTTTCTTTTTAAACAATCTTAAGAGCTGTCATTTTATTGTGAGGAACTGTAGTTTATCAGACCTGTTTCTGTTCTGTCCTCTGTTTTGTGAGTGATCAGGTCACAGACTCAGGTCTGTTCTAATGATAGAGGTCTGTGACCTGAGACAAGATCAACAGGCCTGATGCTATATGTCAGGCAGAGAGAGAGAACTAGAGAGAGAGAGAGAGTGAGAGAGAGAGAGAGAGAGAGGAGTAGAGAGAGAGAGAAAGAGAGAGAGAGGAGAGAGTGGGGAGAGAGAGGAGGGGAGGGGAGAGAGAGGAGGGGATCTGGAAATTAATCTTGAAATTAATCTGGAAGTGAATCTGGAAATTAATCTGGAAATTAATAGGAAGTTAATAGGAATACGACATTTAGATCGCAAAAACGTTTATTATGCATGTCAGATTTCAATACTGGCCGATGTCATAACTCTTGAGGATGTCTTCTCTCGAATGAGCCATTGATCATATTTCTGCGATATTCCTACCTATTGAAATGTGTAATTTAACAGAGGGTCTAGCACATTTTTCCTATTTGTCTGCCTCTTTAGTCCAGGGGGCATTGCATGGTGCAGTTCCACAGATATTATAGAAAAGAGATAGAATCCAATGAAGAATGTATAATGTCCCACCCAGCAGACTGTCGACCAATCGCGTTGACGTTGTCATACTGCGTCACGCGGTTGCTAAGCTAATCGTCAAGCAATTCCTTCTCAAAGTCAGTCTATATGTCGAGAAACGTGCCTCTATTCCTCGAAAGTACGTAATAACACGATTCCAAAGCTATGCGATACTACAGATAGCAAGTTAATTATCTCACATCTCGGGAAAAGATTTGTAATGTTGCACTTCTTGTTGACGAAATTCGTGCTAATGTTAGGTGTTTGAGCTAGCGCCCAATAGACTCCCATTCACTTCTTGAAGGAGAGCTCTCCTTGTACCAGAATCACCCAGAATGCACCGCGCAGCCCATTGACCTAGTATGGGCAACGTTTCCCATCTCCTCCAAGTATATCTGCTGTTGTGAATGTTAGACTCCACTCTGTGAGCGACATCGATCTGCAGGAGATTGTAGACTCCTAAATTGATTGTGTAGTTTGTTTAGGCGATTTTACAGCTAGCTAGCTACTTCACACGCTGATATTGTCTTTGTATTATTGTGTGTAGCCAGCCCATAGAGAGAGCATTGCATTGTGGATTTTGTAGTCTACTTGAGCTGCAACAGATTTCCACAACGAGTTTCCATGTTGCTACCAACATTATTATAACGTCAAAATTAAACATTTGTTTACAAAATTGTTTTCACATATTAGTGTAATTTAACACTGTAAATGAAAGTGATGAGTGGCTTTGTGTGGATTTTTCATTTAATGTGTAGATTTTCATTTTGTATTTCATGATTTTCTTCATTCTTTGGTTGAGTTTGTTTGTCTTTATACGTCCTTGTTGATTGTAGGCCAAAGTAATTCCTTTGATTTATGCCTTTTATTTCAATGCATGTGTAGGATTTATCTGGGATAGTTTGCATTCACAGTCAGCTGTTTTATGCTCCAGTTCCTTTCACATTGATGTCAGTATTTGAAGTCAGTCTTTGAATCGTGTATTATGCATCTATTTCATTGCACTGTATGCACTGTTCCACAAGTAGGCTAAATGAGTCAATGGGGAGGTTGAGTAGTGTGATGAGGTTGAGTTTGTTTATATGTATATATATATATTTTTCACCATTATTTAACCAGGTAGGCCAGTTGAGAACAAATTCTCATTTACAACTGTGACCTGGCCAAGATAAAGCAAAGCAGTGCGATAAAAACAACAACAACACAGAGTTACATATGGGGTAAAGAAAACGTACAGTCAATAACACAATAGAAAATAGAAAATCTATATACAGTGTGTGCAAATGTAGTAAGTTATGGAGGTAAGGCAATAAATAGGCCATAGTGCAAAATATTTACAATTTAGTATTAACACTGGAGTGATAGATGTGCAGAAGATGATGTGCAAATAGAGATACTGGGGTGCAAATTAGCAAAATAAATAACAATATGGGGATGAGGTAGTTGGGTGGGCTAATTACAGATTGGTCTGTGTACAGGTGCAGTGATCAGTAAGCTGCTCTGACAACTGATGCTTAAAGTTAGTGAGGGAGATAAGAGTCTCCAGCTTCAGAGATTTTTGCAGTTCGTTCCAGTTATTGGCAGCAGAAAACTGGAAAGACTGGCGGCCAAAGGAGGTGTTGGCTTTGGGCATGACCAGTGAGATATACTTGCTGGAGCGCAGACTACGGGTTGGTGTTGCTATGTTGACCAAAGAGCTACGATAAGGCGGGGATTTGTCTAGCAGTGATTTGTAGATGACCTGGAGCCAGTGGGTTTGGCGACGAATATGTAGTGAGGGCCAGCCAACGAGAGCGAACAGGTCACAATGGTGGGTAGTATATGGGGCTTTGGTGACAAAACGGATGGCACTGTGAAAGACTACATCCAATTTGCTGAGTAGAGTGTTGGAGGCTATTTTGTAAATGACATCGCCGAAGTCAAGGATCGGTAGGATAGTCAGTTTTACGAGGGCATGTTTGGCAGCATGAGTGAAGGACGCTTTGTTGCGAAATAGGAAGCAGATTCTAGATTTAACTTTGGATTGGAGATGCTTAATGTGAGTCTGGAAGGAGAGTTTACCGTCTAACCAGACACCAAGGTATTTGTAGTTGTCCACATATTCTAAGTCAGACCCGCCGGGGGGCATGGGCAAGTTGCAGCGGAGGGTGCAGAGCTTGTCGCCGGGATAGGGGTAGTCAGGTGGAAAGCATGGCCAGCCGTAGCAAAATGCTTATTGAAATTCTCGATTATCGTAGATGTATCGGTGGTAACAGTGTTTCCTAGCCTCAGTGCAGTGGGCAGCTGGGAGGAGGTGCTCTTATTCTCCATGGACTTTACAGTGTCCCAACACCTTTTGGAGTTAGTGCTAGAGGATGCACATTTCCGTTTGAAAAAGCTAGTCTTGCCTAACTGATTGTGTAGTACATTTTACACTCCATTTCAAATACCTTTAAACCTAATATAAACCTCATATTGCAGTGATAATTCATGTCTGGGGGCATTTTGTTAGTTTTTGCTGTTCTCCAAATAGTATTTTAGAGTTTTAAGTACAGTAAATGAGCTTCAACTGTGGGGGGATTTCTACACACCCCATTTAGCCATACCCAAGGTTTAGCTGTGTTTCTACACACCCCATTTAGCCATACCCTAGGTTTAGTTGTATTTCTACACACCCCATTTAGCCATACCCTGGGTTTAGCTGTAATTCTGCACACCCCATTTAGCCATCCGTTAGGTTTAGCTATATTTCTACACACCCCATTTAGCTATACCCTAGGTTTAGTTGTATTTCTACAAACCCCATTTAGCCATACCCTAGGTTTAGCTGTATTTTTACAAACCCAATTTAGCCATACCCTAGGTTTAGCTTTATTTCTACACACACCATTTAGCCATACCCTAGGTTTAGCTGTATTTTTACACACCCCATTTAGCCATACCCTAGGTTTAGTTGTATTTCTATACACCTCATTTAGACATACCCTAGGTTTAGCTGTATTTCTACACCCCCAAACAACTTCCTGCGGCTACAGGACAGAGGAGGAGGAGAGGGGAGATGGATAGTGAGAGAGAAGAGGAGGAGAGAGAGGGAGATGTCAAAAGAGATAGGGCTGACAGACTAACACGCAGTCAACTGAATATCTTTTCATAACTGAATTCTCACCAGTGATGTCATCACAACCAGTAACCTTGTCCACTCTTCAACTCTTGGTAAATGAATGATTTAAAAAACAGACGAAAGCAAAGATATTAAATTATATATAAACTCATCTGCAAAGAGAGGTACACCTTTCCACGGAAGGGGAATGTGTGTACACATGGGTGTTGTTGCGTCATACCAACGATAAGCCTATCTTCCCCATCACATCACGTGTGTTGTTGCACCACACCAACTATAAGCCTATCTTCCCCATCACATAATGAAAGGTCATGTTGATGTTCATTTTTCCTCTCTTTTGCTTAGGTGGCTCCACTAGGGCCCTCTCAGTCAGCTGGTTCCACAATCCTCCTCTCCCTCTCTCCCCCTCTTCCCCCTCTCCTCCTCTCCCACTCTCCTACTTCCCCCCCCTCTCCCCCTCTCCTCTTCTCCCTCTCTCCCCCTCTCCCCCCTCTCTTTTCTTCTCCCCCTCTCCCCCTTTCCCCCCTCTCACCTCCTCTCCTCCTCTCCCCCCTCTCCCTCTCCTCTCCTCTCCTCCCTCTCCTCCTCTTCCCCTCTCCCCCTCTACCATTCTCCCCCTCTCCCCCTCACCTCCTCTCACCCCTCTCCTCTTCTCCCTCTTTCCCCCTCTCCCCCATCTCCTCCTCTCCCTCTCTCCCCCTCTCCCCCCTTTCCTCTCCCTCTCTCCCACTCTCCCTCTCCCCCCTCTCCCCTTCTCCCCCTCTCCCCCCTCTCCTCTTCTCCATCTCTCCTCCTCTCTCCACTCTCCTACTCTCCCTTTCTCCCTCTTCTCTTTCCCCCTCTCCCCCTCTCCTCTTCTCCCTCTCTCCCCTTCTCCACCTGTCTTTTCTTCTCCCCCTCTCCCCCTCTCCTCTTCACCCTCTCTCCCCCTCTCTTTTCTTCTCCCCCTCTCCCCCTCTCCCCCTCTCCTCTTCTCCCTCTCTCCACCTCTCCCCCTCTCCCCTCTCCTATTCTCCCTCTCTCAACTTCTCCCACCTCTCCTCTCCTCTCCTCTCCCCCTCTTCCCCTCTTCCCCTCTCCTCTTTACCCCTTCTCCCCCTCTCCCCCTCCCCTCTCCTCTTCTCCCTCTCTACCTCTCTCCACCCTCTCCTCTTCTCCCTCTCTCCCCCTCTCCCCCTCTCCTTATCTCCTCCTCTCCCCCCTCTCCACCTCTCCCTCTCTCCCCCTCTCCCCCTCTCCTTTCCCTATCTACTCCTCTCCCCATCTCCTCTTCTCCACCTCTCCTGTTCTCCCCCTCTCCCCTCTCCCCCCTCTCCTCTTCTCACTCTCTCCCCATCTCCACCCTCTCCTCTTCTCCCTCTCTCCCTCTCTCCCCCCTCTCCTCCTCTCCCACTCTCCTCTTCTCCCTCTCTCACCCTCTCCCCCTCTCCTCTTCTTCCCTCTCCCCCTCTCCTCTTCTCCCCTTCTCCCCCTCTCCCCCTCCCCTCTCCTCTTCTCCCTTTCTACCTCTCTCCACCCTCTCCTCTTCTCCCTCTCTCCCCCTCTCCTTATCTCCTCCTCTCCCCCCTCTCCACCTCTCCCTCTCTCCCCCTCTCCTCTCCCTCTCTCCTCCTCTCCCCATCTCCTCTTCTCCACCTCTCCTGTTCTCCCCCTCTCCCCCTCTACCCTCTCCCCCCTCTCCTCTTCTCACTCTCCCCCCATCTCCACCCTCTCCTCTTCTCCCTCTCTCCCCCTCTCCCCCTCTCCCCCTTTCCCCCTCTCCTCTTCTCCATCACTCCCCCTCTCCACCCTCTCCTCTTCTCCCTCTATCCTCCTCTCCCCCCTCCTCTCCTCTCCTCCTCTCCTCTTCTCCCTCTCTCCCCCTCCCTCCCTCTCCCCCCCTCCTATCCTCTCCTCCTCTCCTATTCTCCCTTTCTGCTCCTCTTTCCTTCTCCTCCTCTCCCTCTCACCATCTCTCCCCCCTCTCTTTTCTTCTCCCCTCTCCCCCTCTCCCCCTCTCATTTTCTCCATCTTCCCCCTCTCCCTTCTCCTCTTCTCCCTCTCTCCCCTCCCCCCTCTCATCTCTTCTCTCCCTCTCCACCCTCTCCCCCCTCTCCTCCTCTGCCTCTCTCCTCCTCTCCCCCCTCTCCTCCTCTCCCTCTCTCCTCCTCTCCCCCTCTCCTCCTCTTCCTCTCTCCCCCCTCTCCGCCTCTCCCCCTCTCCTCTTCTCCCTCTCTCTCCCTCTCTCCCTCTCCTCTTCTTCCCTCTCCCCCTCTCCCCCTCTCCTCTTCTTCCCTCTCCCCCTCTCCTCTTCTCCCTCTCTCCCCCTCTCCTCTTTACCCCTTCTCCCCCTCTCCCCCTCCCCTCTCCTCTTCTGCCTCTCTACCTCTCTCCATCCTCTCCTCTTCTCCCCTCTCCCCCTCTACCCCTCTCCCCCTCTCCCCCTCTCCTTATCTCCTCCTCTCCCCCCTCTCCACCTCTACCTCTCTCCCCCTCTCCCCCTTTCCTCTCCCTCTCTCCCTCTCTCCCCATCTCCCCATCTCCTCTTCTCCACCTCTCCTGTTCTCCCCCCTCTCCCCCCTCTCCCCTCTCCCCCCTCTCCTCTTCTCACTCTCTCCCCATCTCCACCCTCTCCTCTTCTCTCTCTCTCCCCCTCTCCCCCTCTCCTCTCCTCTCCCCCTCTCCCCCTTTCCCCCCTCTCCTCTTCTCCATCACTCCCCCTCTCCACCCTCTCCTCTTCTCCCTCTCTCCCCCCTCTCCCCCCCCCTCCTCTCCTCTCCTCCTCTCCTCTTCTCCCTCTGTTCCTCTCTCCTTCTCCTCCTCTCCCTCTCGCCATCTCTCCCCCCTCTCTTTTCTTCTCCCCTCTCCCCCTCTCCTCTTCTCCCTCTTCCCCCTCTCCCCCTCTCCCCTCTCCTCTTCTCCCTCTCTCCCCCTCTCCCCCCCTCCTCTCCTCTCCTCCTCTCCTCTTCTACCTCTCTGCTCCTCTTTCCTTCTCCTCCTCTCCCTCTCGCCATCTCTCCCCCCTCTCTTTTCTTCTCCCTCTCCCCCTCTCCCCCTCTCCTCTTCTCCCTCTTCCCCCTCTACCCTCTCCTCTTCTCCCTCTCTCCCCTCCCCCCTCTCATCTCATCTCTCCCTCTCCACCCTATCCCCCCTCTCCTCCTCTGCCTCTCTCCTCCTCTCCCCCCTCTCCTCCTCTCCCTCTCTCCTCCTCTCCCACTCTCCTCCTCTTCCTCTCTCCCCCCTCTCCTCCTCTCCCCCTCTCCCCCTCTCATTTTCTCCATCTTCCCCCTCTCCCTTCTCCTCTTCTCCCTCTCTCCCCTCCCCCCTCTCATCTCTTCTCTCCCTCTCCACCCTCTCCCCCCTCTCCTCCTCTGCCTCTCTCCTCCTCTCCCCCCTCTCCTCCTCTCCTCTCTCTCCTCCTCTCCCCCCTCTCCTCCTCTTCCTCTCTCCCCCCCTCTCCGCCTCTCCCCCCCTCTCCTCTTCTCCCCCTCTCTCCCTCTCCCCCGTCTCCTCTTCTTCCCTCTCCCCCCTCTCCTCTTCTTCCCTCTCCCCCCTCTCCTCTTCTCCCTCTCTCCCCCTCTCCTCTTTACCCCTTCTCCCCCTCTCCCCCCCTCCCCTCTCCTCTTCTGCCTCTCTACCTCTCTCCATCCTCTCCTCTTCTCCCCTCTCCCCCTCTACCACTCTCCCCCCTCTCCCCCTCTCCTTATCTCCTCCTCTCCCCCCTCTCCACCTCTACCTCTCTCCCCCCTCTCCCCCCTTTCCTCTCCCTCTCTCCCTCTCTCCTCCTCTCCCCATCTCCTCTTCTCCACCTCTCCTGTTCTCCCCCTCTCCCTTCCCCCTCTCCTCTTCTCACTCTCTCCCCCATCTCCACCCTCTCCTCTTCTCTCTCTCTCCCCCTCTCCCCCTCTCCTCTCCTCTCCCCCCTCTCCCCCCTTTCCCCCCTCTCCTCTTCTCCATCACTCCCCCCTCTCCACCCTCTCCTCTTCTCCCTCTCTCCCCCTCTTCCCCCCCCCTCCTCTCCTCTCCTCCTCTCCTCTTCTACCTCTCTGCTCCTCTTTCCTTCTCCTCCTCCCCCTCTCCCCATCTCTCCCCCCTCTCTTTTCTTCTCCCCTCTCCCCCTCTCCCTCTCCTCTTCTCCCTATTCCCCTCTACCCTCTCCTCTTCTCCCTCTCTCCCTCCCCTCTCTCATCTCATCTCTCCCTCTCCACCCTATCCCCCCTCTCCTCCTCTGCCTCTCTCCTCCTCTCCCCCTCTCCTCCTCTCCCTCTCTCCTCCTCTCCCACTCTCCTCCTCTTCCTCTCTCCCCCTCTCCTCCTCTCCCCTCTCCTCTTCTCCCTCTCTCACCCTCTCCCCTTCTCCTCTTCTTCCCTCTCCCCCTCTCCTCTTCTCCCTCTCTCCCGCTCTCCACCCTCTCCTCTTCTCCCTCTCTCCCCCTCCCTCCCTCCCCTCCTCTCCTCTCCTCTCCTCTCCTCTCCTCTCCTCTCCTCTCCTCTCCTCTCCTCTCCTCTCCTCTCCTCTCCTCTCCTCTCCTCTCCTCTCCTCTCCTCTCCTCTCCTCTCCTCTCCTCTCCTCTCCTCCTCTCCCCCTCTCCTCTTCTCCCTCTCTGCTCCTCTCCCCTCTCCTCCTCTACCTCTCTCCTTCTCCTCTCCTCCTCTCACTCTCTCTTCCTCTCCCCCTCTCCTCCTCTTCCTCTCTCCGCCCTCTCCACTTCCTCTCTCCCCCTCTCTCCCTCTCCTCTTCTCCCTCTCTGCTCCTCTCCCCCTCTCCTCCTCTCCCCTCTCCTCTTCCCCCTTTCTCCCCCTCTCCACCCTCTCCTCTTCTCCCTCTCTCCCCCTCTCCTCTCCTCTCCTCCTCCCCTCCTCTCCTCCTCTCCCCTTCTCCTCCTCTCCCTCTCTCAACCCCCTCTCCCTCTCTCCTCCTCTCCCCACTCTCCTCTCCTCCTCTCCCCCCTCTCCTCTCCTCCTCTCCTCCTCTCCTCCTCTCCTCCTCTCCTACTCTCCCTCTCTCAACCTTCTCTCCCTCTCTCCTCCTCTCCCCACTCTCCTCTCCTCCTCTCCCCCCTCTTCCCCTCTTCTTTTCCCTCCCCTTACATTATATAATATATATTTGAGGAGGGGAGGGAGAGAGAGAGAGAGAGAGAGAGAGGGAGGGAGGAGGAAGAGAGTAATGTGGCAGATGTTGAGAGGGGGAGGGAAAGGGGAGAAGAGAGGGAGGAGAGGGAGAGATGGGAGAGAGAAAAAATATTATTATCATTGACTTCTCACAAGTGATGTCATCATAACCAGTAACCTTTTCCACTCTTGGCCCAGCCCAGCCTGACCCTGACATATAGCATCAGGCCTGTTGAGTTGACTTGGGTAACAGACTTCTAGCTTCTACACCACATCCCCCCTTCTCATGCTCTAACATGAGACATCATCAGTACTCATTTTGGGTGCTGGTACTGTTTATATTTAGGTGCTGGAACATTAACCAATATTCTATAAGAGGTGAACTCAAGCAGTAGAAAGTTTGATGTGACTTTCCCAAGTCAAGCACTGATGATAATGTAAGATATTATAGCACACACTATGTGAACTTTGCTGCTCTGTCAGCAGTTTCCTGTGGGGTTTTTCAAAACAGATCAGTTTGACGTAGTTAGCTGAGTTCAACCAGTGATCCAAGATAAGTTGCTAAGAAGTTTATCTCACATCAAAGACCTAATGAACTAATGACATAGAAGTCATATAGCCTAGCAGAATTGTCCACTCTTCAGTCCACTCTTCATGACAGTAGACTTGTATAGCTCAGTGGAGCCCCAGTTAGAGACAGATATGATACCTGCAGTGATATTGATGATCTTGTTCTGGAGCACAGGTAGGATGCTGTTATACTGATATACACTTGTGACAGTTACTGAGATATGATTTGATATTGTAAGATATATGATCATTTGCAGAGTTAGTAAATAACATGCAACTGGAAGCAGACAGTAAAAATCTGTCTTAAAGCAGGACAATGATGTAATCACCTGTAAATGTACTTTACTGTAGCATAATTGTCCATCTGGGGACAGGCAATAATGTCAGTTAAGTTGTGATGGTGTCATGCATCTGACTGTTGTATATTCAGTGTGTCAATGATTGATTGTATATGTCTCTATGTAAATGAAAGAGAGTATATATTATATATTTTATATTGGTCATCTGTTGGAGGGGGGAGGGGGGTGTAAATGCTAGATGCCACAAAACACACCCTGCACACACACACACACATTCAGGGTGATGTCTTTACACAAAGCCACATTGAAACACTTTGGACTAACTCCTTGATGAGATCCACAACTAGGGAATTTTTTAATGCCTTCCAAGGCCTGTCTTAATGAATTGGACCTGGAGTTACTATCAGCTCAAAACAATTAGTTTGAATGTCGTATAGAGCTGCTCTTTCTTTTTAAACAATCTTAAGAGCTGTCATTTTATTGTGAGGAACTGTAGTTTATCAGACCTTTTTCTGTTCTGTCCTCTGTTGTGTGAGTGATCAGGTCACAGACTCAGGTCTGTTCCAATGATAGAGGTCTGTGACCTGAGTCAAGATCAACAGGCCTGATGCTATATGTCAGGAAGAGAGAGAGAACGCGAGAGAGATGAGTAGAGAGAGAGAGAGAGAAAGAGAGAGGAGTAGAGAGAGACAGAGACAGAGAGAGAGAGAGAGAGAGAGAGAGAGAGAGAGAGAGAGAGAGAGAGAGAGAGAGAGAGAGAGAGAGAGAGAGAGAGGAGAGAGGAGAGAGAACGAGGAGAAAGCAGGGAGTGTGGAGAGAGAGGAGGGGAGGGGACAGAGAGGAGGGAGTGGAGCGAGAGAGGAGGGAGTGGGGAGAGAAAGGAGGGAGTGGGGAGAGAGAGGAGTGAGTGGTGTTCAATTAGAGTTCAATGTGTCAAATTGGAGGTCCTGTTGTCTGGACCTATGGCAGTCTCTAATAGGGTGCCACAGGGTTCAATTCCCAGGCCGACTCTATTCTCTGTGTATATCAATGATGTCGCCCTTGCTGCTGGTGACTCTCAGATCCACATCTACGCAGACGACACCATTTTGTATACATCTGGCCCTTCATTGGACACTGTGTTAACAAACCTCCAAACGAGCTTCAATGCCATACAACACTCCTTCAGTAGCCTCCAACTGCTCTTAAACTCTAGTTAAACTTCAATCGAACGCTGCTGGCACCCGCCCACCCAACTAGAATCACAACTCTCGACGGGTCTGACCTAGAGTATGTGGACAACTACAAATACCTAGGTGTCTGGATAGACTGTAAACTCTCCTTCCAGACTCACATTAAGAATCTCCAATCCAAAGTTAAATCTAGAATCGGTTTCCTATTTCGCAACAAAGCCTCCATCACTCATGCTGCCAAACATGCCCTCGTAAAACTGACTATCCTACCGATCCATGACTTCGGCGATGTCATTTACAAAATAGCCTCCAACACTCTACTCAGCAAATTGTATGTAGTCTATCACAGTGCCTTCCGTTTTGTCTCCAAAGCACCATATACTACCCACCACTGTGACCTGTACGCTCTTGTTGGCTGGTCCTCACTACATATTTGTCACCAAACCCACTGACTCCAGGCCATCTATAAATCACTGCTAGGCAAATCCCCGCCTTATCTTAGCTCATTGGTCACCATAGCAACACCCACCCGTAGTATGCGCTCCAGCAGGTACTGTGGGGAAAAAAAGTATTCATTCAGCCACCAATTGTGCAAGTTCTCCCACTTAAAAAGATGAGAGAGGCCTGTAATTTTCATCATAGGTACACGTCAACTATGACAGACAAAATGAGATTTTCTTTCACCAGAAAATCACATTGTAGGATTTTTAATGAATTTATTTGCAAATTATGGTGGAAAATAAGTATTTGGTCAATAACAAAAGTTTCTCAATACTTTGTTATAAACCCATTGTTGGCAATGACACAGGTCAAATGTTTTCTGTAAGTCTTCACAAGCTTTTCACACACTGTTGCTGGTATTTTGGCCCATTCCTCCATGCAGATCTCCTCTAGAGCAGTGATGTTTTGGGGCTGTCGCTGGGCAACACGGACTTTCAACTCCCCCCAAAGATTTTCTATGGGGTTGAGATCTGGAGACTGGCTAGGCCACTCCAGGACCTTGAAATGCTTCTTACGAAGCCACTCCTTCGTTGCCCGGGTGGTGTGTTTGGGATGATTGTCATGCTGAAAGACCCAGCCACGTTTAATTTTCAATGCCCTTGCTGATGGAAGGAGGTTTTCACTCAAAATCTCATGATACATGGCCCCATTCATTCTTTCCTTTACACGGATCAGTCGTCTTGGTCCCTTTGCAGAAAAACAGCCCCAAAGCATGATGTTTCCACCCCCATGCTTCACAGTAGGTATGGTGTTCTTTGGATGCAACTCAGCATTCTTTGTCTTCCAAACACGACGAGTTGAGTTTTTACCAAAAAGTTATATTTTGGTTTCATCTGACCATATGACATTCTCCCAATCCTCTTCTGGATCATCCAAATGCACTCTAGCAAACTTCAGACGGGCCTGGACATGTACTGGCTTAAGCAGGGGGGACACGTCTTGCACTGCAGGATTTGAGTCCCTGGCGGCGTAGTGTGTTACTGATGGTAGGCTTTGTTACTTTGGTCCCAGCTCTCTGCAGGTCATTCACTAGGTCCCCCGTGTGGTTCTGGGATTTTTGCTCACCGTTCTTGTGATCATTTTGACCCCACTGGGTGAGATCTTGCGTGGAGCCCCAGATCGAGGGAGATTATCAGTGGTCTTGTATGTCTTCCATTTCCTAATAATTGCTCCCACAGTTGATTTCTTCAAACCAAACTGCTTACCTATTGCAGATTCAGTCTTCCCAGCCTGGTGCAGGTCTACAATTTTGTTTCTGGTGTCCTTTGACAGCTCTTTGGTCTTGGCCATAGTCGAGTTTGGAGTGTGACTGTTTGAGGTTGTGGACAGGTGTCTTTTATACTGATAACAAGTTCAAACAGGTGCCATTAATACAGGTAACGAGTGGAGGACAGAGGAGCCTCTTAAAGAAGAAGTTACAGGCCTGTGAGAGCCAGAAATCTTGCTTGTTTGTAGGTGACCAAATACTTATTTTCAACCATAATTTGCAAAGAAATTCATAAAAAATTCTACAATGTGATTTTCTGGAAAAAAAATTCTCAATTTGTCTGTCATAGTTGACGTGTACCTATGATGAAAATTACAGGCCTCTCTTGCACAATTGGTGGCTGACTAAATACTTTTTTTCCCCACTGTATATCTCACTGGTCATCCCCAAAGCCAACACCTCCTTTGGCCGCCATTCCTTAAAGTTCTCTGCTGCCAATGACTGGAACAAATTGCAAAAATCTCTGAAGCTGGAGACTCTTATCTCCCTCACTAACTTTAAGCATCAGTTGTCAGAGCACCTTACCGATCACTGCACCTGTACACAGCCCATCTGAAATTAGCCCACCCAACTACCTCATCCCTATATTGTTATTTATTTTGCTCATTTGCACCCCAGTATCTCTATTTGCACATCATCTCTTGCACATCTATCATTCCAGTGTTAATACTAATTGTAATTATTTTGCACTATAGCCTATTTATTGCCTTACCTCCATAACTTGCTACATTTGAACACACTGTATATATATTTTCTGTTGTATTAATGACTTTATGTTTTGTTTTTACCCCATGTGTAACTCTGTGTTTTTATCGCACTGCTTTGCTTTATCTTGGCCAGGTCGCAGTTGTAAATGAGAACTTGTTCTCAACTCGCTTACCTGGTTAAATAAAGGTGAAATAAAAAAATATAAATAAAAGTGGAGAGAGAGAGGAGGGAGAGGAATAGAGAGGAGGGAGTGGGGAGAGAGAGGAGGGGAGGGGACATAGAGGAGGGAGTGGGGAGAGAGAGGAGGGAGTGGGGGGGGAGAGAGGAGGGAGGGGGAGAGAGAGGAGGGAGTGGGGAGAGAGAGGAGGGAGTGGGGAGAGAGAGTAGGGGAGGGGACATAGAGGAGGGAGTGGGGAGAGAGAGGAGGAGTGGGGGAGAGAGAGGAGGGAGTGGGGAGAGAGTGGAGGGGAGGGGGGAGAGAAAGGAGGGAGTGGGGAGAGTGAGTAGGGAGTGGGGAGAGAGAGGAGGGGAGGGGACATAGAGGAGGGAGTGGGGAGAGAGAGGAGGGAGTGGGGAGAGAGAGGAGGGAGTGGGGAGAGAGAGGAGGGGAGGGGGAGAGAAAGGATGGAGTGGGGAGAGAGAGGAGGAAGTGGGGAGAGAGAGGAGGGGAGGGGGAGAGAAAGGAGGGAGCTCTCCTTGTCCCAGAATCGCTCAGAATTTTTATTTTTATTTATTTTTATTTTATTTCACCTTTATTTAACCAGGTAAGCCACTTGAGAACAGGTTCTCATTTACAACTGCGACCTGGCCAAGACAAAGCAAAGTAGTGCAACAAAAACAACACAGAGTTACATATGGGGTAAAAAAAAAACATAAAGTCAGAAATACAACAGAAAATATATATACAGTGTGTGCAAATGTAGCAAGTTATGGAGGTAAGGCAATAAATAGGCTATAGTGCAGAATAATTACAATAGTATTAACACTGGAATGCTAGATGTGCAAGAGATTATGTGCAAATAGAGATACTGGGGTGCAAAAGAGCAAATTAAATAACAATATAGGGATGAGGTAGTTGGGTGGGCTAATTTCAGATGGGCTGTGTACAGGTGCAGTGATCGGTAAGGTGCTCTGACAACTGATGCTTAAAGTTATTGAGGGAGATAAGAGTCTCCAGCTTCAGAGATTTTTGCAATTCGTTCCAGTCATTGGCAGCAGAGAACTGGAAGGAATGGCGGCCAAAGGAGGTGTTGGCTTTGGGAATGACCAGTGAGATATACCTGCTGGAGCGCAGACTACGGGTGGGTGCTGCTATGGTGACCAATGAGCTAAGATAAGGCGGGGATTTGCCTAGCAGTGATTTATAGATGGCCTGGAGCCAGTGGGTTTGACGACGAACATGTAGTGAGGACCAGCCAACAAGAGCGTACAGGTCACAGTGGTGGGTAGTGTATGGGGCTTTGGAGACAAAACGGATGGCACTGTGATAGACTACATCCAATTTGCTGAGTAGAGTGTTGGAGGCTATTTTATAAATGACATCGCCGAAGTCAAGGATCGGTAGGATAGTCAGTTTTACGAGGGCATGTTTGGCAGCATGAGTGAAGGAGGCTTTGTTGCGAAATAGGAAGCCAATTCTAGATTTAACTTTGGATTGGAGATTCTTTATGTGAGTCTGGAAGTTGAGTTTACAGTCTAACCAGACACCTAGATATTTGTAGTTGTCCACATACTCTAGGTAAGACCCGTCGAGAGTGGTGATTCTAGTCGGGTGGGCGGGTGCTAGCAGCGTTCGATTGAAAAGCATGCATTTAGTTTTACTAGTGTTTAAGAGCAGTTGAAGGCTACTGAAGGATTGTTGTATGGCATTGAAGCTCGTTTGGAGGTTTGTTAACACAGTGTCCAATGAAGGGCCAGATGTATACAAAATGGTGTCGTCTGCGTAGAGGTGGATCTGAGAGTCACCAGCAGCAAGAGCGACATCATTGATATACACAGAGAAAAGTGTCGGCCCAAGAATTGAACCCTGTGGCACCCCCATAGAGACTGCCATAGGTCCAGACAACAGGCCCTCCGATTTGACACACTGAACTCTATCTGAGAAGTAGTTGGTGAACCAGGCGAGGCAGTCATTTGAGAAACCAAGGCTATTTAGTCTGCCAATAAGAATGCGGTGGTTGACAGAGTCGAAAGCCTTGGCCAGGTCGATGAAGACGGCTGCACAGTACTGTCTATTATCAATCGCGGTTATAATATCGTTTAGGACCTTGAGCGTGGCTGAAGTGCACCCGTGACCAGCTCGGAAACCGGATTGCATAGCGGAGAAGGTACGGTGGTATTCGAAATGGTCGATGATCTGTTTATTAACTTGGCTTTCGAATACTTTCGAAAGGCAGGGCAGGATGGATATAGGTCTGTAGCAGTTTGGATCTAGAGTGTCACCCCCCTTTGAAGAGGGGGATGACCGCGGCAGCTTTCCAATCTCTGGGGATCTCAGACGTTATGAAAGAGAGGTTGAACAGACTAGTAATAGGGGTTGCGACAATTTGGCGGCTAGTTTTAGGAAGAAAGGGTCCAGATTGTCTAGCCCAGCTGATTTGTAGGGGTCCAGATTTTGCAGCGCTTTCAAAACATCAGTTGTCTGAATTTGTGTGAAGGAGAAGCGGGGGGGGCATGGGCAAGTTGCAGCAGAGGGTGCAGAGTTGGTGGTCGGGTTAGTGGTAGCCAGATGGAAAGCATGGCCAGCTGTAGCAAAATGCTTGTTGAAATTCTCGATTATTGTAGATTTATCGGTGGTGATAGTGTTTCCTAGCCTCAGTGCAGTGGGCAGCTGGGAGGAAGTGCTCTTATTCTCCATGGACTTTACAGTGTCCCAAAACTTTTTGGAGTTAGTGCTACAGGATGCAAATTTCTGTTTGAAAAAGTTAGCCTTTGCTTTCTGACTGCTTGTGTATATTGGTTCCTAACTTCCCTGAAAAGTTGCATATCGCGGGGGCTATTTGATGCTAATGCTGTACGCCACAGGATGTTTTTGTGCTGGTCAAGGGCAGTCAAGTCTGAGGAGAGTCTGAGAATGCACCGCGCAGCCCATTGACCTAGTATGGGCAACGTTTCCCATCTCCTCCAAGTATATCTGCTGTTGTGAATGTTAGACTCCACTCTGTGAGCGACATCGATCTGCAGGAGATTGTAGACTCCTAAATTGATTGTGCAGTTTGTTTAGGCGATTTTACAGCTAGCTAGCTACTTCACATGCTGATATTGTCTTTGTATTATTTGTGTAGCCAGCCCTGTCGTATAAATATTTGACTCAAAAAGTAGTCAACTTAAAAATATTTCTCAAGAGACTGCAACTTGTGAATTTAGAAATTAGACTTTTATTATTCGCATAACAAAGCCGAGCTTGCTCCATGGAGCAACTGTCTTCCTTTGGCTTAGAGCTCCCTTTTATAGACAAATGCATAATCATGTTACATAGCATATACAGTCACTCCCCTTAGGGCAAATTATTAACTCATTTTAGTGCCACTCTACCCTTATCTTTCCCCCTCCCCCCCTTTCTTTTCTTCTCCCCCTCTCCCCCTCTCACCTCCTATCCTCCTCTCCCCCTCTCCCTCTCCTCTCCTCTCCTCCCTCTAATCCTCTCCCTCTCTCCCCCTCTCCCACACTCTCCTCCTCTACCATTCTCCCCCTCTCCCCCTCTCCTCTCCCCCTCACCTCCTCTCACCCCTCTCCTCTTCTCCCTCTCTCCCCTTCTCCCTCTTTCCCCCTCTCCCCATCTCCTCCTCTCCCTCTCTCCCACTCTCCCCCCTCCCCTTCTCCCCCTCTCTCCCCTCTCCTCTTCTCCATCTCTCCCCCTCTCTCCACTCTCCTACTCTCCCCCTCTCTCCCTCTTCTCTTTCCCCCCTCTCCCCCTCTCCTCTTCTCCCTCTCTCCCCTTCTCCACCTGTCTTTTCTTCTCCCCCTCTCCCTCTCTCCTCTTCTCCCTCTTTCCCCCTCTCTTTTCTTCTCCCCCTCTCCCCCCTCTCCTCTTCTCCCTCTCTCCACCTCTCCCCCTCTCTCCCTCTCCTCTTCTCCCTCTCTCAACTTCTCCCACCTCTCTTCTCCTCTCCCCTCTCCTCCTCTCCCTCTCTCCCCCTTTCCCCCCTCTCCTCTCCCTCTCTCCTTCTTTCCCCCTCTCCTCTTTTCCCTCTCTCTACCCCTCTTTTCCTCTCCTCTTTTCCCCTTCTCCCCTCTCCCCCTCTCCTCTTCACCCTCTCTACCTCTCTCCACCCTCTCCTCTCCTCTCCCTATCTCCTCCTCTCCCCCCTCTCCTCCTCTCCCTCTCTCCCCTTCTCCCCCTCTCCTATCCCTCTCTCCTCCTCTCCCCATCTCCTATTCTCCACCTCTCCTGTTCTCCCCCTCTCCCCCCTCTCTCCCTCTCCCCCTCTCCTCTTCTCACTCTCTCCCCATCTCCACTTCTCCCTCAATCCCCCTCTCCACCCTATCCTCTCCTCTCCTCCTCTCCTCTTATCACTCTCTGCTCCTCTCCCCTTCTCCTCCTCTCCCTCTCGCCATCTCTCCCCCCTCTCTTTTCTTCTCCCCTCTCCCCCTCTCCCCTCTCCTCTTCTCCCTCTCTCCCCTCCCCCCTCTCCTCTCTTCTCCCCCTCTCCACCCTCTCCCCCCTCTCCTCCTCCGCCTCTCTCCTCCTCTCCCCCCTCTCCTCCTCTCCCTCTCTACCCCTCTCTCCCTCTTCTCTTTTCCCCATCTCCCCCCTCTCCCCCTCTCCTCTTCTCCCTCTCTCCCCCTCTCCCCTCTCCTCTTCTTCCCTCTTCCCCTCTCCCCCTCTCCTCTTCTCCCTCTCTCCCCCTCTCCACCCTCTCCTCTTCTCCCTCTCTCCCCCTCTCTCCCCCTCTCCTCCCCTCTCCTCCCCTCTCCTCCTCTCCCCCTCTCCTCTTCTACCTCTCTGCTCCTCTCCCCCTCTCCTCCTCTACCTCTCTCCTCCTCTCCTCTTCTCCCTCTCTCTTCCTCTCCCCCTCTCCTCCTCTTCCTCTCTCCCCCTCTCCTCTTCCTCTCTCCCCCTCTCCTCCTCTCCTCTCCTCTCCTCTCCTCTCCTCCTCTCCTCCTCTCCTCTCTCCTCTCCTCTCTCCTCTCCTCTCCTCTCCTCTCCTCTCTCTCTCCTCTCCTCTCCTCTCCTCTCCTCTCCTCTCCTCTCCTCTCCTCTCCTCTTCTCTCCTCTCCTCTCCTCTCCTCTCCTCTCCTCTCCTCTCCTCTCCTAGAGAGAGAGAGAGAAAGAGGAGGGGAGGGAAGGGGAGAGAGGAGGGAGTGGGGAGAGATTGTAGGGGACAGAGCATAGCCGCAGCAAGTAGGGGTGCGGAGGAGGGGAGGGGAGAGAGGATAGAGTGAGGAGGGGAGAGAGAGGAGGGAGTGGGGAGAGAGAAGAGAGTGGGGAGAGAGGGGAGGGAGTGGGGAGAGAGGGGGAGGAGAGAGAGAGGAAGGAGTGGGGGAGAAAGAGGAGGGAGTGGGGAGAGAGGAGGGGAGAGAGAGGAGGGGAGGGGAGAGAGGAGGAGGGAGTGGGGAGAGAGAGGAGGAGTGGGGGAGAGAGAGGAGGGAGGGGGGGAGAGAGAGAGGAGGGAGTGGGGAGAGAGAGGAGGGAGTGGGGAGAGAGAGAGGAGTAGAGAGAGAGAGAGAGAGAGAGAGAGAGAGAGAGAGAGAGAGAGAGAGAGAGAGAGAGATAGAGAGGGAAAGAGAGTCGAGTAGAGAGAGAGAGAGAGAGAGAGAGAGAGAGAGAGAGAGAGAGAGAGAGAGAGAGAGAGAGAGAGAAGAGAGAGAGAGAGAGGAGGGGAGAGAGAGGAGGGAGTGGGGAGAGAGAGGAGGGAGTGGGGAGAGAGCATAGCCGCAGGAAGGGTGCTGGAAGTTAATCTTGAAATTAATCTTGAAATTAATCTGGAAGTTAATAGGAAGTTAATAGGAATACGACATTTAGATCGCAAAAACGGGGGCATTTTGTTAGTTTTTGCTGTTCTCCAAATAGTATTTTAGAGTTTTAAGTACAGTAAATGAGCTTCAACTGGTGGGGGGATTTCTACACAGCCCATTTAGCCATACCCTAGGTTTAGCTGTGTTTCTACACACAACATTTAGCCATTCACTAGGTTTAGTTGTATTTCTACACACCCCATTTAGCCATACCCTAGGTTTAGCTGTATTTCTACACACCCCATTTAGCCATACCCTAGGTTTAGCTGTATTTCTACACACCCCATTTAGCCATACACTAGGTTTAGCTGTATTTCTACACACCCCATTTAGCCATACCCTAAGTTTAGCTGTATTTCTGCACACCCCATTTAGCCATACCATAGGTTTAGTTGTATTTCTACAAATCCCATTTAGCCATACCCTAGGTTTAGCTGTATTTCTACACAAAAATTTAGCCATACCCTAGGTTTATCTTTATTTCTACACACCCCATTTAGCAATACCCTAGGTTTAGCTGTATTTCTACACACCCCATTTAGCCATACCCTAGGTTTAGCTGTATTTCTACACAAAAATGTAGCCATACCCTAGGTTTAGCTAAAATGTAGCCATACCCTAGGTTTAGCTTTTTTTCTACACACCCCATTTAGCCATACCCTAGGTTTAGCTGTATTTCTACACACCCCATTTAGCCATACCCTAGGTTTAGTTGTATTTCTACACACCTCATTTAGACATACCCTAGGTTTAGCTGTATTTCTACACCCCCAAACAACTTCCTGCGGCTACAGGACAGAGGAGGAGGGGAGTGGAGATGGATAGTGAGAGAGAAGAGGAGGAGAGAGAGGGAGATGTCAAAAGAGATAGGACTGACAAACGATTAGTTACCGGAGTGTAACTCCAGTTCTATGAGTGGAGCGGAGCCCCATAGGGGAGCTCTGCTCCTATTGGTTTACCCACTGCCCTAAGACAAAATTATGCACACACCTGCAGCCAATAGGAGTACAGGTGTCCCTATAAGAGGGGATGCCTCTCCTCAATCAGCCTCCCGAGATATTTATCTTCAGCGAGACTAGAGAGGGTCGGCAGGGCCTTAAGTCCTATGGGGCTCCGCTCCACTCATAGAACTGGAGTTACACTCCGGTATCTAATCGTTCTATATCGTGGAGCTCCGCCCCATAGGGGAGCTCTGCTCCTAGTGGTTTAAGGCGGATCGTAGCGCTCCAAAATGTACTCCCTGCCGAGCCCAACACTTCCCATCAAAATGAAAAGGTCAGGCCTAGCAATGGCTGCAACCAATTCCCGCAGTACTGTAACCACTGTCACCCTACAAGTGTCACAATATACTGCGTCATCGGTTAAAAACCCGCCCCCCCTAGTCCAATGGCAACACCAATGACTAGTGGGCAGATCACCAGAATACCGGCCATACTAATCTGTACTAGCAGATAGATGGTACCTCAATATCCTGTTACAATACTACCGACCACTAATGGAATGACACAAAGTGTCACTCTACATTGTGTACACGGTAGGCCGCCTCACTCAATCAATGGAACCCCAGAGATTAGTGGGCAGATCCCAGAACATGATTCATACCAATCTGAACAAGCAGATAGATGACGTCACATTCCGTCAAATTGTCATGACCGGTCTAATAGTATCGTAACCAAGTTACTACTATTTTCCCCCATCATTCCGCCTCACTCCAGTGAATCACTGGTGGGCAGATCAATACATGCCCTCTACTGTACTGAACCTGTCAGTCAGGAGTCATGCAAAAAATATGTCCTTCTATCAGAAGCGGACCTGATAGAGACCCTGTCTCCACAGTCCTGCATTCCTCTCCTCCTAGCTCAAAGTCTCCCTTCAGCCACACTGAGTACAGACTGAGTTAGAAGACATATCCAAGAGATAGAAACGGATAAATGGAGACGGTGTTGACCATGACGCCGCTCTACATATATCCTCTACCCCTGTTCCTCTGAAACGGGCAGTAGAAGCTGCTACTCCACGAGTGGAGTGAGCTCTGAAACCCTGAGGCAATTGTCGCCCCGCTGCCTCATAAGCTGTCTCAATGCCCTCACAGAGCCAATGAGACAGACGCTGTTTCGAAAGTGGTCTACCTAGTGCAGCAGCACCATGACACACAAACAGCTGAGGCGATGACCTAATCGCTGCTGTGCGCTCGACGTAACACGCCAAGGCGCATACTGGGCACAGGCGATGGAGCCTTTCCTCACTTCTCTCCCTATGAGGAGGGGGAGAAAAAGCCCACAGCTCCACGGTCTGTGATCTATATGAACTCCTAATAACCTTCGGCACAAATGCCGGGATAGGACGTAACACCGCTCTTCTCAGATCGCCATTAATGGCCAGGCAGTCGGGTCTCGTCGAAAGAGCACACAAATCACTAACACGCTTAGCCGTAGTCAAAGCGAGCAACAGTGCTGTCTTCAAAGACAGCATCTTGAGGGGTATTTGATTCAATGGCTCGAACGGCGACTTACATAGCGCTTCGAGTACCAAAGCCAAATCCCACTGAGGAAGCGTGGCTCTAGGTGTTGGCCTAAGCTGCCGCGTTCCTAATAGGAAACGTTTCACTAGAGGGTGGCTAAAGACATTGTCTCTGCCAAACCCCTCGTGACAAGCTGAAATCGCTGCTGCAAACACCTTAATGGTGGCGGGCGATCTCTGCTTGTCAAACATAAGTTGTAGGAAAGAGAGAATACTCTCAACCTGACAGCTCATGGGGTCTACACCTTGTGTGACACACCATTGTGAAAACACGTTCCATCTACTGGCATACATCTTAGAAGTGGAACTGGCACGTGAACCCTGTATGGTCCTGATCACCGCATCAGATAACCCACGGCGCTCTAGCCTGTCCCTCTCAGCAGCCAGGCCTTCAGTGGTTGGCCGATTATGGGCAACTGCTCTATCGTGCCCCCCGCCTGAGACAACGAGTCCCGTCGATGTGGAATTGGCCAAGGTGGCGCAATCAACATCTGACTCATCTCCGCAAACCAAGGAGCCCCTGGGCGATCGGGGGCTACCAATATCACTGACAGCCCTCCTGACCTCACCCTGGCTAACAGTGGGAGAATGCAGGACAGCGGAGGGAATGCATACAGAAGAACTCTCGGCCACGGGTGGTGCGCAAAGGCGTCTCTTCCTAGTGGCGGTTCTTCCTGTTCCCTCAGAGAGAACCATAGGGGACATTGCGCGTTCACACGTGACTCGAATAGATCCACCTCGGCTCTCCCGAACTGTTCCCAAATTTGGAGAACAATGTCCGGATGCAGACACCACTCGTCGTCTCGAGGACCCCATCTTGACATGAGGTCTGCTCCTACGTTCAAGTAGCCCGGAATGTGTGCTGCTCTCAATGAGCGAAGGTGCTCATGAGCCCACAGCCACAATTCCTCTGCCGCCCGATGGAGAGCAGGAGACCTGACTCCTCCCTGGCGATTTATGTGGGCTACTGTGGTCCGGTTGTCTGACCAGACCAGCACATCGCGACCCTGAAGGGTAGACGCGAAGTGGGTCAAAACCAGTCGAACCGTTTCCAACTCCAAGAGGTTGACGTGGCGACTCAAAAGAGGCCACACACCTCCTATCGCTTGGGTCTGACATGTCCCTCCCCATCCCGTCAGAGACGCATCTGTGAACACTGGGATGTAAGAGGACACTTTGCCTATCGGGACTCCGTGCGTGAGAACGCGCGGGTTTCTCCAATAGTTCAGATCTGCACTGAGCGAGAGGGGAACCACCACCAACCGATGACATTGACGCAATGGGTCTAGTCTTAGTTGGGCGGACCATCGCTGCATCCTGCGCATGTGCAGGAGTCCCAGCGGAACCACAGAGTGGGCTGACGACATGAGACCCAAGAGTGACATGATCGACAGCGCCGTCACCGTGTGATTCGGACGACACTTCCTCAGGGCTAGCAACAAGGCTACCCTTCGGGGGTCCGAAATTCGAGCCCTCAACATTACAGTGTCTAGCTGTATCCCCAGGTAGACAATCTGATGACTGGGCCAGGGCGCGCTCTTTTTCCAATTCACAGCGAACCCCAGACGTGTGAGATGAATCACTGTCTGTGTTGTGTGAGTGATCACCAGCTCTGCTGACGGGGCGAGAACCAGTAGGTCATCTAGGTAGGCTAGTAGCCGTATTCCCTGATGACGCAACGGTTCCAATGACGCCTCCACACACTTGGAAAACGTGCAAGGTGCCAGGGCGTACCCAAATGGCATCCTCGTGTATACATACGCCACCCCTTGAAAGGCGAATCGCAGAAACTTCCTGTGACGCGGCTGTACCGGCACATGAAAGTACGCGTCCTTTAGGTCTATGCTCGTACAAAAGTCTCCTTTCTGGACACATTCCAGCAGACGTTTTGTCGTTAGCATTCGAAAGGGCCGATTGGTTACGCTCTCGTTGAGAATGCGTAAATCCAATATTGGCCTCATTCCCCCCGTCTTTTTGGGCACCAGGAAGTAGGGCAAATATAGCCCCTTGTTCCTTTGCTCCTGCGGAACCACTGTGACCGCCTCCTTCGCCAAAAGTTCCGTAATCTCTGAAACCAGAGCGGCCACTTTTTCGGGCGTTTTCATCACCGTCTCCACCACTCCCCTGAATGGGGGTGGGGTCCGATGGAATTGGAGAGCATAACCCTTCTGCAACGTCTGATCTAGCCAGCGTGAGAGGGTGCAGCGTCGCTGCCACTGCCAGCAATACAGAGAAAGCGGCCGAGCGCGAAGCTGTGGTACATTCAGTAGGAAGGACCTGTATTCCTCTATGGCCCTTGCCGCCGCTGTTCCCCAACACTGAGGTGGTGGAACAGCCCAAGGCGGGCCTCCCATGAAAGGGAGAGGAAACATTAGAGCGTTCTGAACAAGAAGGAGGGGCAGAGACGTCAGTTAAACCCGTAACCGTCGTATTCCTGCCGTCCGTGAACGCAGCGGGGGTCTGAATTGCACTGACCGAGGCCACAGCCTGCGACAGGGCACCATCCCCAGCAAGCGATTGCGTCATCGTAGATGACTGAAATTCGCTATTAGAGCCCCTCACTACAATACTCCTAGGAGTCTGTAATATGAGGTCTCTATGAGGTAACACAAGGCGGCGCCTTGATACCTTCTTAACCTTCACCTTCTGTGTGTGTTCAACTCTGCACCTCTGGTGGGTTGAGTCACGCTCAGTGTGGTGAGTATTAGCGCGTTCTGTGAGAGGTGGGGGCGCCGATACGTTGGTTATTCCCGTAACCTTAGTAATCCGGCCCTCCGTGAACGCAGCATGGGTCTGAATCCCACTAACCGAGACCTTAGTCTGCGATAGTGCGCCATCCCCAAATAGCGGCTGCGTCATCATGTCTCCTGACTGAGACTGCAGCCTGCTATGAGAGGCACTCACTACAGTACTCCTTGGAGTCTGTAATGTGAGGTCTCTTTGAGATAAACCAAGACAGCGTCTTGGTATCTTTCCTCCTTTCACCTCCTGTGTACGTTCAGCTCTGCACCTCTGGTGGGCTGAACTACACTCAGTGTGGTGAGCATTGGCGCGTTCAGAAAGAAGTGGGGGCACCGATACACTGGGCACCTTCGTGACTGTGGTAATAGGGCCCTCCGTGAACGCAGCATGGGTCTGAATCGCACTAACCGAGACCTTAATCTGCGATAGTGCGTCATCCCCAAATAGCGGCTGTGTCATCCTGTCACTATTTGACTGAGACTGCAGCCTGCTATGTGAGACACTCACTACAGCACTCCTAGGAGTCTGTAAAGTGAAGTCTTCATAAGGTAACATCTTAAAATTAATATCCTTTTTTATACCTACCTTATGTGTGCGCTCAGAAACGCACCGTGGTGGGCTGAGCTGCACTCGAGTGGTAAGAGAGAGAGCGAGAGTGAGGAAGGTCGAACGCTCTCGGATGTATTATGGAAAAGGGGCTATTTTTTGGACAAAGTCAGGTAGAGCCAACTCTTTATTACACACATCAACAAAAAACATTCTCCTCCATACACTCAAAGGTAGGGTGGCGGGGAACAGTGGGCTCAGTCACACCAGGCGCTGCGCCGTCTTCCGTTCTCTCCCCCTCGCCATGTCATAAACGGCGTCTCTTCTGGCCGCCCTTCGGGTGATGCCAGGATGACGCTTTAATGACCTCTCTCTCTGGCGGAATGGTCGGCCCCTCTGGCGCTGCAGGGGGGGGGGGGCGAGGCCCGCTCCCTTGCTGCTGGAGGCCGCCGTCTGACGCCATGCTGTAGCGAGAGTAACGGCCGCCCTCCATCATGTCCACTTCCGGGTTGGAGGGAATGGGGGGCAGCTTAATCTCCCGCTGTTTAGCAGCCCACTCAATGAGACCTGAAAATTCAGAGCACAGAGAGGCTGTGGCGTCATCATCCAGGGATGTAAATGACCTCACACTTTCCTGAGGGAAAAGGGGTGTTAAACATCTGGGTCAGTGTAATGACTTGTTCCAATAGAATATTCATTTCTTCCCCAATAGCCCTGTCATCCCCTGAGTCAGCGCCTTCAGATGATGCATCAGAAGCTGAGGCTAACACTGATAGCACATCCTCAAGAGGAATATCCTCCCTAAAAATGCCCAACGCTGCTTCCTCTCCTTCAAAAAAGGAGGGCACAGCTAGCGCATAGTGGGGGATTAACGAGGCCGTCCCTGGCGTGCTGTGTCCCTCAACCCACGAAACATAAGTCGGGGGGGGTCGACAGCCACCAAGGGAAACAGCGACATTGAGCTCTGAAAATAGCTTTTGTTAAATACTTACCCTATGGATAAGCTTGGTGTGCTCATCGTAGGACGACGTCGATGATCTGGAAATCGACGGCGTTTTCTTCGTCCTGAGTCTTCTCTTCGTCTCTTCTTGGCTTCTTCAGTCTAGTCCAGTCGCTAAAGATAAAGGGAGGCTGATTGAGGGGAGGCATCCCCTCTTATAGGGACACCTGTACTCCTATTGGCTGCAGGTGTGTGCATAATTTTGTCTCAGGCTGATGCTGCCTTAGGGCAGTGGGTAAACCAATAGGAGCAGAGCTCCCCTATGGGGCGGAGCTCCACGATATAGAACTAACACGCAGTCAACTGAATATCTTTTCATAACTGACTTCTCACCAGTGATGTCATCACAACCAGTAACCTTGTCCACTCTTCCACTCCTGGTACGGCTCAGCTTGACCTCTGACCTATGAAATGAATTATTTCAAAAACAGACAAAAGCAGAGATATTAAATTATATATAAACTCATCTGCAAAGAGAGGTTCACCTTTCCACGGAAGGGGAATGTGTGTACACATGGGTGTTGTTGCACCATACCAACGATAAGCCTATCTTCCCCATCACATCATGAAAGGTCATGTTTATGTTCATTTCTCCTCTCTTTTGCCTAGGTGGCTCCACTAGGGTCCTCTCAGCCAAGTGGCTCCACTAGGGCCCTCTCAGTCAGCTGGTTCCCCATTCCTCCTCTCCCTCTCTCCCCCTATTCCCCCTCTCCTCCTCTCCCACTCTCCCACTTTCCCCCTCTCCTCTCCCCCTCACCTCCTCTCACCCCTCTCCTCTTCTCCCTCTCTCCCCTCTCTCCCCTCTCCTCTTCTCCCTCTTTCCCCCTCTCCTCATCTCCTCCTCTCCCTCTCTCCCACTCTCCCCCCTCCCCCCTCTCCCTTTTCCCCCTCTCCCCCTCTCCTCCCTCTACTCCTCTCCCTCTCTCCTCCTCTCCCACCCTCTCATCCTCTACCATTCTCCCCCTGTCCCCCTCTCCTCTCCCCCTCACCTCCTCTCACCCCTCTCCTCTTCTCCCTCTCTCCCCTCTCTCCCCTCTCCTCTTCTCCCTCTTTCCCCCTCTCCTCATCTCCTCCTCTCCCTCTCTCCCTCTCCCCCCTCCCCCTCTCCCCTTTTCCCCCTCTCCCCTCTCCCCCATCTCCTCTTCTCCATCTCTCCCCCTCTCTCCACTCTCCTACTCTCCCTCTCTCCCCCTCTCTCCCTCTTCTATTTTCCTCCTCTCCCCCTCTCCTCTTCTCCCTCTCTCCCCTCTCTCTTTCTTCTCCCCCTCTCCCCCTCTCCTCTTCTCCCTCTCTCACCTCTCCCCTCTCCTCTTCTCCCCCTCTCCTCTCCTCTCACCTCTCCTCTCCTCTCCCCTCTCCCCCTCTCTCATCTCTCTCTTTCCTCCTCTCCCCTCTCCTCCTCTCCCTCTCTCCCCCTTTCCCCCCTCACCTCTCCCTCTCTCCTTCTATCCCCCTCTACTCTTTTCCCTCTCTCTTCCCCTCTTCCCCTCTCCTCTTTTCCCCTTCTCCCCTCCCCCTCTCCTCTTCTCCCTCTCTCCCCCTCTCTTTTCTTCTCCCCCTCTCTCTCCCCTCTCCCCCTCTCCTCTTCTCCCTCTCTCCACCTCTCCCCCTCTCCCCTCTCCTCTTCTCCCTCTCTCAACTTCTCCCACCTCTCTCTCCTCTCCCCTCTCCCTCTCCCCCCTCTCTCATCTTCCTCTTTCCTCCTCTCCCTCTCTCCCCCTTTCCCCCCTCTCCTCTCCCTCTCTCCTTCTTTCCCCCTCTACTCTTTTCACTCTCTCTTCCCCTCTTCCCCTCTCCTCTTTCCCCTTCTCCTCTCCCCCCTCATCTTCTCCTCTTTACCTCTCTCCCCCTCTCCTCTTCTCCCTCTCTCCCCCCTCCCCCTCTCCTCTCCCCCTCTCCTCCTCTCCCCATCTCCTCTTCTACACCTCTACTGTTCTCCCCCTCTCCCCCTCTTCCCCTCTCCCCCTCTCCTCTTCTCACTCTCTCCCCATCTCCACCCTCTCCTCTTCTCCCTCTCTACCCCTCTCCCCTCTCCTCTCCCCCTCTCCCCCTTTCCCCCTCTCCTCTTCTCCCTCACTCCCCCTCTCCAGCCTCTCCTCTTCTCGTCTCTCCCCCTCTCCCCCCTCCTCTCCTCTCCTCCTCTCCTCTTCTCACTCTCTGCTCCTCTCCCCTTCCCCTCCTCTCCCTCTCGCCATCTCTCCCCTCTCTCTTTTCTTCTCCCTCTCCCCCTCTCCCCCTCTCCTCTCTCCTCTTCCCTCTTCCCTCCCCTTATCCTCTCTTCTCCCCCTCTCCACCCTCTCCCCCTCTCCTCCTCTGCCTCTCTCCTCCTCTCCCCCTCTCCTCCTCTCCCTCTCTCCCCTCTCTCCCTCTTCTCTTTGCCCCCTCTCCCCCTCTCCTCCTCTCCCCCCTCTCCTCTTCTTCCCTCTCCCCCTCTCCGCCTCTCCCCCTCCTCCTCCCCCTCTCCCCTCTCCTCTTCTCCCTCTCTGCTCCTCTCCCCCCTCTCCTCCTCTACCTCTCTCTCTCCTCCTCTCCTCTTCTCCTCCTCTCCCTCTCTCTCCCTCTCCCCCTCTCCTCCTCTTCCTCTCTCCCCTCTCCTCTTCCTCTCTCCCCCTCTCCCCCTCTCCTCTTCTCCCCCTCTCCTCCTCTCCCCTCTCCTCTTCTCCCTCTCTCCCCCTCTCCACCCTCTCCTCTTCTCCCTCTCTCCCCCTCTCCCCCTCTCCTCTCCTCCTCTCCTCCCCTCCTCCTCTCCTCCTCTCCTCCTCTCCCCTTCTCCTCCTCTCCCTCTCTCAACCTCCTCTCCCTCTCTCCTCCTCTCCCCACTCTCCTCTCCTCCTCTCCCCCCTCTTCCCCTCTTCTTTTCCCTCCCCTTACATTATATAATATATATTTGAGGAGGGGAGGGAGAGAGAGAGAGAGAGGGAGGGAGGGAGGAGGAAGAGAGTAATGTGGCAGATGTTGAGAGGGGGAGGGAAAGGGGAGGAGAGAGGGAGGAGAGGGAGAGATGGGAGAGAGAGAATATATTATTATCACTGACTTCTCACAAGTGATCATAACCAGAATCCTTTTCCACTCTTGGCCCAGCCCAGCCTGACCCTGACATATAGCATCAGGCCTGTTGAGTTGACTTGGGTAACAGACCTCTAGCTTCTACACCACATCCCCCCTTCTCCTGCTCTAACATGAGACCTCATCAGTACTCATTTTGGGTGCTGGTACTGTTTATATTTAGGTGCAGGAACATTAACCAATATTCTATAAGAGGTGAACTCAAGCAGTAGAAAGTTAGAGGTGATATTATAGGACACACTATGTGAAACATTGCTACTCTGTCAGCAGTGTCCTGTGGGGGTTTTCAAGACAGATCAGTTTGCTGTGTTTAGCTGGGTTCAACCACTGATCCAAGATAAGTTGCTAAGAAGTTTATCTCACATCAAAGACCTAATGAACTAATGACATAGAAGTCATATAGCCTAGCAGTATTTTTCCACTCTTCAGTCCACTCTTCATGACAGTAGACTTGTATAGCTCAGTGGAGACCCAGTTAGAGACAGATATGATACCTGCAGTGATATTGATGATCCTGTTCTGGAGCACAGGTAGGATGCTGTTATACTGATATACACTTGTGACAGTTACTGAGATATGATTTGATATTGTAAGATATATGATCATTTACAGGGCTAGTAAAATAACATACAACTGGAAGCAGACAGTAAAAATCTGTCTCAAAGCAGGACAATGATGTGATCACCAGTAAATGTACTATACTATAGCATAACTGTCCATCTGGGGACAGGCACTAATGTCAGTTAAGTTGTGATGGTGCCATGCATCTGACTGTTGTATATTCAGTGTGTCAATGATTGATTGTATATGTCTGTATGTTAACAAATGAGAGTATATATTATATATTATATTGGTCTTATGTTAGTGTAGGAGAATGGGTGGTGTAGATGCTAGAGGTCTGTGACCTGAGTCAAGCTCAACAGGCCTGATGCTATATGTCAGGAAGAGAGAGAGGACAGAAGGGGGGGGTGGGGAGGGCAGAGGAGGGTGGTGGAGGGAGGATGGGGGGGGGGGGGAGTAGATGTGAGAGAGAGGGAGGGGAGAGAGAGGGAGATGTCAAAAGAGATAGGGCTGACAGACTAACATGCGGTCAGCTGAATATCTTTTCATCAATGACTTCTCACCAGTGATGTCATCACAACCAGTAACCTTGTCCACTCTTCCACTCCTGGTACGGCTCAGCTTGACCTCTGACCTATGAAATGAATGATTTCAAAAACAGACAAAAGCAAAGGTATAAAATTATATATAAACTCATCTGCAAAGAGAGATTCACCTTTCCACGGAAGGGGAATGTGTGTACACATGGGTGTTGTTGCGTCATACCAACGATAAGCCTATCTTCCCCATCACATCACGTGTGTTGTTGCACCATACCAACGATAAGCCTATCTTCCCCATCACATCATGAAAGGTCATGTTTATGTTCATTTCTCCTCTCTTTTTCCTAGGTGGCTCCACTAGGGTCCTCTCAGCCAAGTGGCTCCACTAGGGCCCTCTCAGTCAGCTGGTTCCCCATTCCTCCTCTCCCTCTCTCCCCCTCTTCCCCCTCTCCTCCTCTCCCACTCTCCCACTTTCCCCCTCTAATTTCTTCTCCCCCTCTCCCCCTCTCCCCCTCTCCTTTTCTCCCTCTTTCCACCTCTCCCCCTCTCTTTTCTTCTCCCCCTCTCCCCCTCTCACCTCCTCTCCTCCTCTCACCCTTCCTCTCCTCCCCTCACCTCCTCTCACCCTCTCCTCTTCTCCCTCTCTCCCCTCTCCTCTTCTCCCTCTTTCCCTCTCCCCATCTCCTCCTCTCCCTCTCTCCCCCTCCCCCCTCTCCCCCTCTCCCCTTCTCCCCCTCTCCCCCCTCTCCTCTTCTCCATTTCTCCCCCTCTCTCCACTCTCCTACTCTCCCTCTCTCCGCCGCTCTCCCTCTTCTCTTTCCCCCTCTCCCCCTCTCCTATTCTCCCTCTCTCCCCTTATCCACCTGTCTTTTCTTCTCCCCCTCTCCTCTTCTCCCTCTCTCCCCCTCTCTTTTCTTTTCCCCCTCTCCCCCTCTCCCCCTCTCCTCTTCTCCCTCTCTCCACCTCTCCCTCTCCCCCTCTCCTCTTCTCCCTCTCTCAACTTCTCCCACCTCTCCTCTCCTCTCCCCTCTACCCCTCTCCCTCCTCTCTCATCTCCCTCTTTCCTCCTCTCCCCCTCTCCTCCTCTCCCTCTCTCCCCCTTTCCCCCCTCTCCTCTCCCTCTCTCCTTCTTTCCCCCTCTACTATTTTCCCTCTCTCTTCCCCTCTTCCCCTCTCCTCTTTTCCCCTTCGCCCCCCTCTCCACCCTCTCCTCTTCTCCCTCACTCCCCCCTCCCCCTCTCCTCTCCTCTCCCTATCTCCTCCTCTCCCCCTCTCCCTCTCTCCCCTTCTCACCCTCTCCTCTCCTCTCCCCCTCTCCTCCTCTCCCCATCTCCTCTTCTCCACCTCTACTGTTCTCCCCTCTCCCCCTCTCCCCCTCTCCCCCTCTCCTCTTCTCACTCTCTCCCCATCTCCACCCTCTCCTCTTCTCCCTCTCTCCCCCTCTCCCCCTCTCCTCTCCCCCTCTCCCCTTCCCCCCTCTCCTCTTCTCCCTCACTCCCCCGCTCCACCCTCTCCTCTTCTCCATCTCTCCCCCTCTCCTCCTCTCCCCCCTCCTCTCCTCTCCTCCTCTCCTCTTCTCAATCTCTGCTCCTCTCCCCTTCTCCTCCTCTCCTTCTCGCCATCTCTCCCCTCTCTCTTTTATTCTCCCCTCTCCCCCTCTCCCCCTCTCCCCCTCTCCTCTTCTCCTTCTTCCACCCTCTCCCCCTCTCCTCTCTCCTCTTCTCCCTGTCTCCCCTCCCCCTCTCCTCTCTTCTCCCCCTTCCACCCTCTCCCCCCTCTCCTCCTCTGCCTCTCTCCTCCTCTCCCCCCTCTCCTCCTCTCCCTCTCTCCCCCTCTCTCCCTCTTCTCTTTGCCCCCTCTCCCCCTCTCCTCCTCTCCCCTCTCCTCTTCTTCCCTCTCCCCCTCTCCCCCTCTCCTCTTCTTCCTCTCTCCCCCTCTCCACCCTCTCCTCTTCTCCCTCTCCCCCCTCCTCTCCCCCTCTCCTCTTCTCCCTCTCTGCTCCTCTCCCCCCATCCTCCTCTACCTCTCTCCTCCTCTCCTCTTCTCCTCCTCTCCCTCTCTCTCCCTCTCCCCCTCTCCTCCTCTTCCTCTCTCCCCCTCTCCTCTTCCTCTCTCCCCCTCTCCCCCTCTCCTCTTCTCCCCTCTCCTCCTCTCCTCTTCTCCCTCTCTCCCCCTCTCCACCCTCTCCTCTTCTCCCTCTCTCCCCCTCTCCCCCCTCTCCTCTCCTCCTCTCCTCCTCTCCTCCTCTCCTCCTCTCCCTCTGTCAACCTCCTCTCCCTCTCTCCTCCTCTTCCCACTCTCCTCTCCTCCTCTCCCCCCTCTTCCCCTCTTCTTTTCCCTCCCCTCCCCTTACATTATATAATATATATTTGAGGAGTGGAGGGAGAGAGAGAGAGAGAGAGGGAGGGAGGGAGGAGGAAGAGAGTAATGTGGCAGATGTTGAGAGGGGGAGGGAAAGGGGAGGAGAGAGGGAGGAGAGTGAGAGATGGGAGAGAGAGAATATATTATTATCACTGACTTCTCACAAGTGATGTCATCATAACCAGTAACCTTTTCCACTCTTGGCCCAGCCCAGCCTGACCCTGACATATAGCATCAGACCTGTTGAGTTGACTTGGGTAACAGACCTCTAGCTTCTACACCACATCCCCCCTTCTCCTGCTCTAACATGAGACCTCATCAGTACTCATTTTGGGTGCTGGTACTGTTTATATTTAGGTGCTGGAACATTAACCAATATTCTATAAGAGGTGAACTCAAGCAGTAGAAAGTTTGATGTGACTTTCCCAAGTCAAGCACTGATGATAATTTAAGATATTATAGCACACACTATGTGAACTTTGCTGCTCTGTCAGCAGTTTCCTGTGGGGGGTTTTCAAAACATCATTTTGCTGTAGCTGAGTTCAACCAGTGATCCAAGATAAGTTGCTAAGAAGTTTATCTCACATCAAAGACCTAATGAACTAATGACATAGAAGTCATATAGCCTAGCAGTATTGTCCACTCTTCAGTCCACTCTTCATGACAGTAGACTTGTATAGCTCAGTGGAGCCCCAGTTAGAGACAGATATGATACCTGCAGTTATATTGATGATCCTGTTCTGGAGCACAGGTAGGATGCTGTTATACTGATATACACTTATGACAGTTACTGAGATAGAGGAGGGAGTGGGGAGAGAGAGGAGGGAAGGGAGAGAGGATGGAGTGTGGAGAGAGAGAGAGAGGAGCAGAGCGAGAGAGAGGGGGGGAGAGAGAGGAGTAGAGAGAGATAGAAAGAGAGAGAGTAGTAGAGAGAGAGAGAGAGCGAGAGAGGAGGGGAGCGGAGGGGAGGGGAGAGATGGGAGGGGAGGGGACAGAGCATAGCCGCAGTAAGTAGGGGTCTGGAGGACTGTTGTATATTCAGTGTGTCAATGATTGATTGTATATGTCTCTATGTAAATGAAAGAGAGTATATATTATATATTTTATATTGGCAATCTGTTGGAGGGCGGGGGGGTGGGGGGGGGTAAATGCTAGATGCCACAAAACACACACCCCGCACACACACACACATTCAGGGTGATGCCTTTACACAAAGCCACACTGAGACACTTTGGACTAACTCCTTGATGAGATCCACAACTAGGGACTTTTTAAATGCCTTCCAAGGCCTGTCTTAATGAATTGGACCTGTCGTATAGAGCTGCTCTTTCTTTTTAAACAATCTTAAGAGCTGTCGTTTTATTGTGAGGAACTGTAGTTTATCAGACCTTTTTCTGTTCTGTCCTCTGTTGTGTGAGTGATCAGGTCACAGACTCAGGTCTGTTCCAATGATAGAGGTCTGTGACCTGAGTCAAGATCAACAGGCCTGATGCTATATGTCAGGAAGAGAGAGAGAACTAGAGAGAGAGAGAGAGAGAGTGTGAGAGAGAGAGGAGAGAGAACGAGGAGAGAGGAGGGAGTGGGGAGAGAGAGGAGGGGAGGGGACAGAGAGGAGGGAGTGGAGCGAGAGAGGAGGGAGTGGAGCGAGAGAGGAGGGAGTGGGGAGAGAAAGGAGGGAGTGGGGAGAGAGAGGAGTGAGTGGTGTTCAATTAGAGTTCAATGTGTCAAATCGGAGGGCCTGTTGTCTGGACCTATGGCAGTCTCTATGGGGGTGCCACAGGGTTCAATTCCCAGGCCGACCCTATTCTCTGTGTATATCAATGATGTAGCCCTTGCTGCTGGTGACTCTCAGATCCACATCTACGCAGACGACACCATTTTGTATACATCTGGCCCTTCATTGGACACTGTGTTAACAAACCTCCAAACGAGCTTCAATGCCATACAACACTCCTTCAGTAGCCTCCAACTGCTCTTAAATGCTAGTAAAACTAAATGCATGCTCTTCAATCGAACGCTGCTTGCACCCACCCGCCCGACTAGAATCACTCGGCGGGTCTGACTTAGAATATGTGGACAACTACAAATACCTTGGTGTCTGGTTAGAGGGTAAACTCTCCTTCCAGACTCACATTAAGAATCTCCAATCCAAAGTTAAATCTAGAATCGGTTTCCTATTTCGCAACAAAGCCTCCTTCACTCATGCTGCCAAACTTGCCCTCGTAAAACGGACTATCCTACCGATCCATGACTTCGGCAATGTCATTTACAAAATAGCCTCCAACACTCTACTCAGCAAATTGTATGTAGTCTATCACAGTGCCATCCGTTTTGTCTCCAAAGCACCATATACTACCCACCACTGTGACCTGTATGCTCTTGTTGGCTGGTCCTCACTACATATTCGTCGCCAAACCCACTGGCTCCAGGCCATCTATAAATCACTGCTAGGCAAATCCCCGCCTTATCTTAGCTCATTGGTCACCATAGCAACACCCACCCGTAGTATGCGCTCCAGCAGGTACAGTGGGGAAAAAAGTATTTAGTCAGCCACCAATTGTGCAAGTTCTCCCACTTAAAAAGATGAGAGAGGCCTGTAATTTTCATCATAGGTACACGTCAACTATGACAGACAAAATGAGAATTTTTTTCTCCAGAAAATCACATTGTAGGATTTTTAATGAATTTATTTGCAAATTATGGTGGAAAATAAGTATTTGGTCAATAACAAAAGTTTCTCAATACTTTGTTATATACCCTTTGGTGGCAATGACACAGGTCAAACGTTTTCTGTAAGTCTTCACAAGGTTTTCACACACTGTTGCTGGTATTTTGGCCCATTCCTCCATGCAGATCTCCTCTAGAGCAGTGATGTTTTGGGGCTGTCGCTGGGCAACACAGACTTTCAACTCCCTCCAAAGATTTTCTATGGGGTTGAGATCTGGAGACTGGCTAGGCCACTCCAGGACCTTGAAATGCTTCTTACGAAGCCACTCCTTCGTTGCCCGGGCAGTGTGTTTGGGATCATTGTCATGCTGAAAGACCCAGCCACGTTTAATCTTCAATGCCCTTGCTGATGGAAGGAGGTTTTCACTCAAAATCTCACGATACATGGCCCCATTCATTCTTTCCTTTACACGGATCAGTCGTCCTGGTCCCTTTGCAGAAAAACAGCCCCAAAGCATGATGTTTCCACCCCCATGCTTCACAGTAGGTATGCTGTTCTTTGGATGCAACACAGCATTCTTTGTCCTCCAAACACGACGAGTTGAGTTTTTACCAAAAAGTTATATTTTGGTTTCATCTGACCATATGACATTCTCCCAATCTTCTTCTGGATCATCCAAATGCACTCTAGCAAACTTCAGACAGGCCTGGACTTGTACTGGCTTAAGCAGGGGGACACGTCTGGCACTGCAGGATTTGAGTCCCTGGCGGCGTAGTGTGTTACTGATGGTAGGCTTTGTTACTTTGGTCCCAGCTCTCTGCAGGTCATTCACTAGGTCCCCCCGTGTGGTTCTGGGATTTTTGCTCAACGTTCTTATGATCATTTTGACCCCACGGGGTGAGATCTTGCGTGGAGCCCCAGATAGAGGGAGATTATCAGTGGTCTTGTATGTCTTCCATTTCCTAATAATTGCTGGTGTCCTTTGACAGCTCTTTGGTCTTGGCCATAGTGGAGTTTGGAGTGTGACTGTTTGAGGTTGTGGACAGGTGTCTTTTATACTGATAACAAGTTCAAACAGGTGCCATTAATACAGGTAACAAGTGGAGGACAGATGAGCCTCTTAAAGAAGAAGTTACAGGTTTGTGAGAGCCAGAAATCTTGCTTGTTTGTAGGTGACCAAATACTTATTTTCCACCATAATTTGCAAATAAATTCATAAAAAATCCTACAATGTGATTTTCTGGATTATTTTTTCTCAATTTGTCTGTCATAGTTGACGTGTACCTATGATGAAAATTACAGGCCTCTCTCATCTTTTTAAGTTTGAGAACTTGCACAATTGGTGGCTGACTAAATACTTTTTTTCCCACTGTATATCTCACTGGTCATCCCCAAAGCCAACACCTCCTTTGGCCGCCATTCCTTAAAGTTCTCTGCTGCCAATGACTGGAACAAATTGCAAAAATCACTGAAGCTGGAGACTCTTATCTCCCTCACTAACTTTAAGCATCAGTTGTCAGAGCACCTTACCGATCACTGCACCTGTACACAGCCCATCTGAAATTAGCCCACCCAACTACCTCATCCCTATATTGTTATTTATTTTACTCATTTTCATCACAGTATCTCTATTTGCACATCATCTCTTGCACATCTATCATTCCAGTGTTAATACTAATTGTAATTAATTTGCACTATAGCCTATTTATTGCCTTACCTCCATAACTTGCTACATTTGAACACACTGTATATATATTTTCTGTTGTATTAATGACTTAATGTTTTGTTTTTACCCCATGTGTAACTCTGTGTTTTTATCGCACTGCTTTGCTTTATCTTGGCCAGGTCGCAGTTGGAAATGAGAACTTGTTCTCAACTCGCTTACCTGGTTAAATAAAGGTTAAATAAAAAAATATAAATAAAAGTGGAGAGAGAGAGGAGGGAGAGAAATAGAGAGTAGGGAGTGGGGAGAGAGAGGAGGGGAGGGGAGAGAGAGGAGGGAGTGGGGAGAGAAAGGAGGGGAGGGGGAGAGAAAGGAGGGGAGGGGGAGAGAAAGGAGGGGAGGGGGAGAGAAAGGAGGGAGCTCTCCTTGTCCCAGAATCGCTCAGAATGCACCGCGCAGCCCATTGACCTAGTATGGGCAACGTTTCCCATCTCCTCCAAGTATATCTGCTGTTGTGAATGTTAGACTCCACTCTGTGAGCGACATCGATCTGCAGGAGATTGTAGACTCCTAAATTGATTGTGCAGTTTGTTTAGGCGATTTTACAGCTATCTAGCTACTTCACACGCTGATATTGTCTTTGTATTATTGTGTGTAGCCAGCCCATAGAGAGAGCATTGCATTGTGGATTTTGTAGTCTACTTGAGCTGCAACAGAGTTTGCTGAGTAGAGTGTTGTATTTCTACACCCCCAAACTACTTTTTTATCTGGGATAGTTTGCATTCACAGTCAGCTGTTTTATGCTCCAGTTACTTTCCCATTGATGTCAGTATTTGAAGTCAGCCATTGAATCGTGTATTATGCATCTATTTCATTGCACTGTATGCACTGTTCCACAAGTAGGCTAAATGAGTCAATGGGGAGGTTGAGGTTGAGTAGTACATTGTACACTCCATTCCACAGACCTTTAAACCTAATACAAACCTAATATCGCAGTGATAATTCATGTCTGGGGGCATTTTTGTTCGTTTTTGTTCGTTTTTGCTGTTCTCCAAATAGTATTTTAGAGTTTTTAAGTACAGTAAATGAACTTCAACTGGTGGGGGGATTTCTGTACACCCCATTTAGCCATACCCAAGGTTTAGCTGTATTTCTACACCCCCAAACTACTTCCTGCGGCTATGGGACAGAGGAGGAGGGGAGGGGAGATGGAGAGTGAGAGAGAAGAGGAGTAGAGAGAGGGAGATGTCAAAAGAGATAGGGCTGACAGACTAACACGCAGTCAACTGAATATATTTTCATAACTGACTTCTCACCAGTGATATCATCATAACCAGTAACCTTGTCCACTCTTCAACTCTTGGTCCAGCTCAGCTTGACCCTGACATATGAAATTAATGATTTAAAAAACAGACGAAAGCAAAGGTATTAAATTATATATAAAGTAATCTGCAAAGAGAGGTTCACCTTTCCATGGAAGGGGAATGTGTGTAATAATAATAATATGCCATTTAGCAGACACTTTTATTCAAAGCGACTTACAGTCATGTGTGCATACATTTTTACGTATGGGTGGTCCCGGGGATCGAACCCGCTACCCTGGCGTTACAAGCGCCATGCTCTACCAATTGAGCTACATGGGTGTTGTTTCACAATACCAACGGTAAGCCTATCTTTGCCATCACATCATAAAAGGTCACTCTCTCTCTCAATTGGCATCGGAAACATATGCTAACATTGCCAAAGCAAGTGAAATAAATAATCACAAACAGATAACATTAAGCAAACAAAAGTTTCAAAAGAAAAATACATTTGAAAATGTTAAATTATTAGCTATGTACAATACATGGTAAATGAAATATAAAATAGTCTATAAATACAGATAAAATAGTTCACAAACTAATTCAACTACATTTATTTACACAACTAGCTGGCTCCACTAGGGCCCACTCAGCCAACTTGCCCCACTAGGGCCCTCTCAGCCAGGTGGCTCCACTAGGGCCCTCTCAGCCAGCTTGCCCCACTAGGGCCCTCTCAGCAAGCCGGCTCCACTAGGGCCCTCTCAGCCAGGTGGCTCCACTAGGGCCCTCTCAGCCAGCTGGTCCCACTAGGGCCCTCTCAGCCAGGTGGCTCCACTAGGGCCCTCTCAGCCAGCTGGCTCCACTAGGGCCCTCTCAGCCAGGTGGCTCCACTAGGGCCCTCTCAGCCAGCTTGCCCCACTAGGGCCCTCTCAGCAAGCCGGCTCCACTAGGGTCCTCTCAGCCAGCTTGCCCCACTAGGGCCCTCTCAGCAAGCCGGCTCCACTAGGGCCCTCTCAGCAAGCTGGCTCCACTAGGGCCCTCTCAGCCAGGTGGCTCCACTAGGGCCCTCTCAGCCAGCTGGTCCCACTAGGGCCCTCTCAGCCAGGTGGCTCCACTAGGGACCTCTCAGCCAGCCGGCTCCACTAGGGCCCTCTCAGCCAGCCGGCTCCACTAGGGCCCTCTCTTTCGAAAACAAGGACATTTCTAAGCGACCCCAAACTTTTGAACGGTAGTGTATATATGTATATACTGTATTTCTTGAGCTTTAAAACCTTATTCCTTGTGATTTATTTTGGGACTGTATTATTTGTACACATTTAACCCTTTATTTTTGGGGGCACAAATTTCCCTCCATATTTCCATTAGTTTGTATTGGACACCTTCAAACGAGTCCCGTGACACTTGTGGGGGTCAGAGAGCGAAACAGATAACACCATTGTGTTCGCTACAGAAGTTTATGTGAGAAGACATATTTTCAGGATGTCTCATGGTCTGACAAACACCGCTGTAACTTTGCCACCTTCCACTGCAGATACGGAAGGCCCCCATAGGCGAATGTGGTGGATTGAGACACAGCCCATGCAAAAAACCTGATATCTCTAGCTTAAATTGTCAGATTTTGATGGGGATTGTTTTATTATGCAGATCAAAAATATCAAGATTCACACCTTACATAATGCAATTTCAGAATGTGGGGAGGTCCCTGCCTGTGCCATTAAACCCCTACAACTCATCCAGAATGCCGCAGCCCGTCTGGTGTTCAACCTTCCCAAGTTCTCTCACATCACCCCGCTCCTCCGCACACTCCATTGGCTTCCAGTTGAAGCTCGCATCTGTTACAAGACCATGGTGCTTGCCTATGGAGCTGTGAGGGGAACGGCACCTCCGTACCTTCAGGCTCTGATCAGTCCCTACACCCAAACGAGGGCATTGCGTTCATCCACCTCTGGCCTGCTGGCTCCCCTTCCTCTGCGGAAGCATAGTTCCCGCTCAGGCCAGTCAAAACTGTTCGGTGCTCTGGCACCCCAATGGTGGAACAAGCTCCCTCACGACGCCAGGACAGCGGAGTCACTCACCACCTTCCGGAGACATTTGAAACCCCACCTCGTTAAGGAATACCTGGGATAGGATAAAGTAATCCTTCTACCCCCCCCTAAAAAAAATAAAATAAAATAAAATAAAATTGTAAAGTGGTTATCCCACTGGCTATAGGGTGAATGCACCAATTTGTAAGTCGCTCTGGATAAGAGCGTCTGCTAAATGACGTAAATGTAAAAGTAAATGTAAAGTTGTGTACCTGCCTCCACCAATCCAATGCATTTACATTATGGGAAGTAGGGAGCAAGTGCACACTTCAGGAGAAAGGTGATATTATTGGTACACAAAAAGATGCTCTGTTAATCAACCACATTGGTCCACCACAAGGCTACCTTGGTTCAAACTGTCACATGGTCCACTTTTACACTCTTGTTGATAACAGAAGGTATAGTCCCATGGGTGGAACTATGAGAGAAAAACATTTACCCTTCTCCACCCTCTCCTCTTCTCTCCCCTCTCCTCTTCTCCCCCTCTCCTCTTCTCCCCCCTCTCCTCTTCTCCCCCCTCTCCTCTCCTCTTCTCCCCCCTCTCCTCTTCTCCCCCTCTCCCCCTCTCCTCTTCTCCACCATCTCCTCTTCTCCCCCCTCTCCTCTTATCATCCTCTCCTCTTCTCCCACTCTCCTCTTCTCTCCTCTTCTCCCCCCTCTCCTCTTCTCCCCCCTCTCCTCTTCTCCCCCTCTCCTCTTCTCCCTCTCCTCTTCTCTCCCCTCTCCTCTCCTCACCTCTCCTCCTCTTCTCCCCCCCTCTCCTCTCCTCTTCCCCCTCTCCTCTTCTCCCCCCTCTCCTGTTCTCCCCTTCTCCTCTTCTCTCCCCCTCTCCTCTTCTCCCCCTCTCCTCTCCTCTCCTCTCCTCTTCTCCCCCCTCTCCTCTTCTCCCCCCTCTCCTCTTCTCCCCCTCTCCTCTTCTCCCCCTCTCCTCTCCTCACCTCTCCTCTTCTCCCCACTCCCCTCTCCTCTTCTCCCCCTCTCCTCTTCTCCCCCCTCTCCTCTCCTCACCTCTCCTCTCTCCCCCATCCCCTCTTCTCTTCTCCCCCTCTCCTCTTCTCCCCCTCTCCTCTCCTCTCCTCTTCTCCCCCTCTCCTCTTCTCCCCCTCTCCTCTTCTCCACCCTCTCCTCTTCTCCCCCTCTCTCCTCTTCTCCCCCCTCTCCTCTTCTCCCCCTCTCCTCTTCTCCACCCTCTCCTCTTCTCCCCCTCTCCTCTTCTCCCCCTCTCCTCTTCTCCCCCTCTCCTCTTCTCCCTCTCCTCTTCTCCCCCTCTCCTCTTCTCCACCTCTCCTCTTCTCCCCCCTCTCCTCTTCTCCCTCTCTCCTCTTCTCCCCCCTCTCCTCTCCTCACCTCTCCTCTTCTCCCCCCTCCCCTCTCCTCTTCTCCCCCTCTCCTCTTCTCCCCCTCTCCTCTTATCCCCCATCTCCTCTCCTCACCTCTCCTCTTCTCCCCCTCCCCTCTCCTCTTCTCCCCCTCTCCTCTTCTCCCCCTCTCCTCTTCTCCCCCCTCTCCTGTTCTTCCCTTCTCCTCTTCTCTCCCCCTCTCCTCTTCTCCCTCCTCTCCTCTCCTCTTCTCCCCCTCTCCTCTTCTCCCCTCTCCTCTTCTCCCCCTCTCCTCTTCTCCCCCCTCCCCTCTCCTCACCTCTCCTCTTCTCCCCCCTCCCCTCTCCTGTTCTCCCCTTCTCCTCTTCTCTCCCCCTCTCTTCTTCTCCCCCCTCTCCTCTCCTCTCCTCTCCTCTTCTCCCCATCTCCTCTTCTCCCCCTCTCCTCTTCTCCCCCTCTCCTCTTCTCCCCCTCTCCTCTTCTCCCCCCTCTCCTCTCCTCACCTCTCCTCTTCTCCCCCCTCCCCTCTCCTGTTCTCCCCTTCTCCTCTTCTCCCCTTCTCCTCTTCTCTCCCCCTCTCCTCTTCTCCCCCTCTCCTCTTCTCCCCCTCTCCTCTCCTCACCTCTCCTCTTCTACCCCTCTCCTCTTCTCTCCCTCTCCTCTCCTCACCTCTCCTCTTCTCCCCCCTCTCCTCTTCTCCCTCCTCTCCTCTCCTCTCCTATCCTCTTCTCCCCCTCTCCTCTTCTCCCCCTCTCCTCTTCTCCCCCTCTCCTCTTCTCCCCCTCTCCTCTTCTCCCCCTCTCCTCTTCTCCCCCTCTCCTCTCGTCACCTCTCCTCTTCTCCCCACTCCCTCTCCTCTTCTCCCCCTCTCCTCTTCTCCCCCTCTCCTCTCCTCTCCTCACCTCTCCTCTTCTCCCCCTCCCCTCTTATCTTCTCCCCCTCTCCTCTTCTCCCCCTCTCCTCTCCTCTCCTCACCTCTCCTCTTCTCCCCCTCTCCTCTTCTCCCCCCTCTCCTCTTCTCCCCTCTCCTCTTCTCCCCCTCTGCTCTTCTCCCCCACTCTCCTCTTCTCCCCCTCTCCTCTTCTCCCCCTCTCCTCTTCTCCCCCCTCTCCTGTTCTCCCCCTCTCCTCTTCTCCCCTTCTCCTCTTCTCTCCCCCTCTCCTCTTCTCCCCCTCTCCTCTTCTCCCCCTCTCCTCTCCTCACCTCTCCTCTTCTACCCCTCTCCTCTTCTCCCCCTCTCCTCTCCTCACCTCTCCTCTTCTCCCCCCTCTCCTCTTCCCCCCTCTCCTCTTCTCCCCCTCTCCTCTTCTCCCCCTCTCCTTTTCTCCCCCCTCTCCTCTTCTCCCTTCCAATTCTCCCTCCCCTTATATAATATACATTTGAGAGGGAGGGAGGAGGAGGAGGGGGAGGGAGGAGGAGGGAGAGGAGGGAGGGAGGGAGGGAGGGAGGGAGGGAGGGAGGGAGGGAGGGAGGGAGGGAGTAATGGTCAGAACCACAGAGAGGGGAGGGAAGGGCAAGGAGAAGATGGAGGAGGGGGAGAGAGAGATCTGAGAGAGAGAGAGAATATATAATATATTTTTATCACTGACTTCTCACCAGTGATGTCATCACAACCAGCAACCTTTTCCACTCTTGGCCCAGCCCAGCCTGACCCTGACATATAGTATCAGGCCTGTTGAGTTGACTTGGGTAACAGACCTCTAGCTTCTACACCACATCCCCCCTTATCCTGCTCTAACATGAGACCTCATCAGTACTCATTTTGGGTGCTGGTACTGTTTATATTTAGGGAGAGAGGGAGGAGGGGAGGGTAGTAGAGAGAGGGGGGACAGAGGGCGGGGGAGATAGAGAGGGAGATGTCAAAGGGCTGCGAGAGATGAGGAGGAGGGGGGAGGAGGAGGAGGGAGGGAGGGGGGAGGGAGGGGAGATAGAGATTTGTGGAGGAGAGAGAAAGATTTAATGGAAGGGAAATATATATTTATATATATGTCATCCTAACCAGTAATCTTTTACACTCTTTGACTATTGGCCCAGCTCAGATTGACCTCTGACCTCTGGAACTGAACGATTGAGGAAAAGCTGATGTATTAAATTAGATATACTGTAAACTCATCTGCAAAGAGAGGTTCACATGGAAATGGAATGTGTGTACACATGGGTGTTGTTGCACCATACCAACGATAAGTCTATCTTCCCCATTATCATGAAAGGTGATGTTGATGTTCATTTCTCCTCTCTTAACTATATAAAAAAAATAAAAAATAAAAACGAGTGTATCAGTCCTGACCCGTCGGTCAATACACCCCATTTAGCCATACCCTAGGTTTAGCTGTGTTTCTACACACCCCATTTAGCCATATCCTAGGTTTAGCTGTATTTCTACACACCCCATTTAGCCATACCCAAGGTTTAGCTGTGTTTCTACACACCCCATTTAGCCATACCCTAGGTTTAGCTGTATTTCTACACACCCCATTTAGCCATACCCTAGGTTTAGCTGTATTTCTACACACCCCATTTAGCCATACACTAGGTTTAACTGTGTTTCTACACACCCCATTTAGCCATACCCTAGATTTAGCTGTATTTCTACACACCCCATTTAGCCATACACTTGGTTTAGCTGTGTTTCTACACACCCCATTTAGCCATACACTAGTTTTAGCTGTATTTCTACCCACCCCATTTAGCCATACCCTTAGGTTTAGCTGTATTTCTACACACCCCATTTAGGCAAAGACTAGGTTTAGCTGTGTTTCTACACACCCCATTTAGCCATACACTAGATTTAGCTGTATTTCTACACACCCCATTTAGCCATACCCTAGGTTTAATTAAATCAAATCAAATCAAATTTTATTGGTCACATTCGCCGAATACAACAGGTGCAGACATTACAGTGAAATGCTTACTTACAGCCCTTAACCAACAGTGCATTTATTTTAAACAAAAAAAGTAAAAATAAAATAACAACAAAAAAAGTGTTGAGAAAAAAAAGAGCAGAAGTAAAATAAAGTGACAGTAGGGAGGCTATTTATACAGGGGGGTACCGTTGCAGAGTCAATGTGCGGGGGCACCGGCTAGTTGAGGTAGTTGAGGTAATATGTACATGTGGGGAGAGTTAAAGGTGGTCCTCTGTAGCTCAGCTGGTAGAGCACGGCGCTTGTAACGCCAAGGTAGTGGGTTCGATCCCCGGGACCACCCATACACAAAAAATGTATGCACGCATGACTGTAAGTCGCTTTGGATAAAAGCGTCTGCTAAATGGCATATTATTATTATTATTATTAAAGTGACTATGCATAAATACTTAACAGAGTAGCAGCAGCGTAAAAAGGATGGGGGTGGGGGGGCAGTGCAAATAGTCCGGGTAGCCATTATTAGCTGTTCAGGAGTCTTATGGCTTGGGGGTAGAAGCTGTTGAGAAGTCTTTTGGACCTAGACTTGGCACTCCGGTACCGCTTGCCGTGCGGTAGCAGAGAGAACAGTCTATGACTAGGGTGGCTGGAGTCTTTGACAATTTTGAGGGCCTTCCTCTGACACCGCCTGCTATAGAGGTCCTGGATGGCAGGAAGCTTTGCCCCAGTGATGTACTGGGCCGTACGCACTACCCTCTGTAGTGCCTTGCGGTCGGAGGCCAAGCAGTTGCCATACCAGGCGGTGATGCAACCAGTCAGGATGCTCTCGATGGTGCAGCTGTAGAATTTTTGAGGATCTGAGGACCCATGCCAAATCTTTTTAGTCTCCTGAGGGGGAATAGGCTTTGTCGTGCCCTCTTCACGACTGTCTTGGTGTGCTTGGACCATGATAGTTCGTTGGTGATGTGGACACCAAGGAACTTGAAGCTCTCAACCTGTTCCACTACAGCCCCGTCGATGAGAATGGGGGCGTGCTCAGTCCTCTTTTTTTTCCTGTAATCCACAATCATCTCCTTTGTCTTGGTCACGTTGAGGGAGAGGTTGTTGTCCTGGCACCACACGGCCAGATCTCTGACCTCCTCCCTATAGGCTGTCTCATCGTTGTCGGTGATCAGGCCTACCACTGTTGTGTCGTCGGCAAACTTAATGATGGTGTTGGAGTCGTGCCTGGCCATGCATTCATGGGTGAACAGAGAGTACAGGAGGGGACTGAGCACGCACCCCCTGAGGGGCCCCGTGTTGAGGATCAGTGTGGCAGATGTGTTGTTACCTACCCATACCACCTGGGGGCGGCCCGTCAGGAAGTCCAGGATCCAGTTGCAGAGGGAGGTGTTTAGTCCCAGGATCCTTAGCTTAGTGATGAGCTTAGAGGGCACTATGGTGTTGAATGCTGAGCTGTAGTCAATGAATAGCATTCTCACGTAGATGTTCCTCTTGTCCAGGTGGGAAAGGGCAGTGTGGAGTGCAATAGAGATTGCATAATCTGTGGATCTGTTGGGGCGGTATGCAAATTGGAGTGGGTCTAGGGTTTCTGGGATAATGCTGTTGATGTGAGCCATGACCAGCCTTTCAAAGCACTTCATGGCTACAGACGTCAGTGCTACGGGTCGGTAGTCATTTAGGCAGGTTATCTTAGAGTCCTTGGGCATGGGGACTATGGTGGTCTGCTTGAAACATGTTGGTATTACAGACTCAGTCAGGGACATGTTGAAAATGTCAGTGAAGACACTTGCCAGTTGGTCAGCACATGTTCGGAGTACACGTCCTGGTAATCCGTCTGGCCCTGCGGCCTTGTGAATGTTGACCTGCTTAAAAGTCTTACTCACATCGGCTACGGAGAGCGTGATCACATAGTCATCCGGAACAGCTGGTGCTCTCATGCATGCTTCAGTGTTGCTTGCCTCGAAGCGAGCATAGAAGTGGTTTAGCTCGTCTGGTAGGCTTGTGTCACTGGGCAGCTCGCGGCTGTGCTTCCCTTTGTAGTCTGTAATAGTTTTTAAGCCCTGCCACATCCGACGAGCATCAGAGCCAGTGTAGTACGATTCAATCTTAGACCTGTATTGACTCTTTGCCTGTTTGATGGTTCGTCGGAGGTCATAGCGGGATTTCTTATAAGCGTCCGGGTTAGAGTCCCGTTCCTTGAAAGCGGCAGCTCTACCCTTTAGCTCAGTGCGGATGTTTCCTGTAATCCATGGCTTCTGGTTGGGGTATGTGCGTACGGTCACTGTGGGGACGACATCATCGATGCACTTATTGATGAAGCCAGTGACTGATGTGGTGTACTCCTCAATGCTGTCTGAAGAGTCCCGGAACATGTTCCAGTCTGTGCTAGCAAAACAGTCCTGTAGCTTAGCATCTGCGTCATCTGACCACTTTTTTATTAACCGAGTCACTGGTGCTTCCTGCTTTAGTTTTTGCTTATAAGCAGGAATCAGGAGGATAGAGTTATGGTCAAATTTGCCAAATGGAGGGCGAGGGAGAGCTTTGTATGCGTCTCTGTGTGTGGAGTAAAGGTGGTCTAGAGTTTTTTTCCCTCTGGTTGCACATTTAACATGCTGGTAGAAATTAGGTAGAACGGATTTAAGTTTCCCTGCATTAAAGTCCCCGGCCACTAGGAGCGCTGCATCTGGATGAGCGTTTTCCTGTTGATTAATGGCCTTGTACAACTCATTCAGTGCAATCTTAATGCCAGCATTGGTTTGTGGTGGTAAATAGACAGCTATGAAAAATATAGATGAAAACTCTCTTGGTAAATAGTGTGGTCTACAGCTTATCATAAGATACTCTACCTCAGGCGAGCAAAACCTCGAGACTTCCTTAGTATTTGGTTTTGTGCACCAGCTGTTGTTTACAAATATACACAGACCGCCACCCCTGTATTTCTAAACACCCCATTTAGCCATACCCTTAGGTTTAGCTGTATTTCTACACACCCCATTTAGCCATACCCTAGGTTTAGCTGTATTTCTACACACCCCATTTAGCCATACCCTGGGTTTAGCTGTATTTCTACACACCCCATTTAACCATACCCTAGGTTTAGCTGTATTTCTACACACCCCATTTAACCATACCCTAGGTTTAGCTGTATTTCTACACCCCCAAACTACTTCCTGCGGCTATGGGACAGAGGAGGAGGGGAGGGGAGATGGAGAGTGAGAGAGAAGAGGAGTAGAGAGAGGGAGATGTCAAAAGAGATAGGGCTGACAGACTAACACGCAGTCAACTGAATATCTTTTCATAACTGACTTCTCACCAGTGATGTCATCATAACCAGTAACCTTGTCCACTCTTCCACTCTTGGTCTGGCTCAGCTTGACCTCTGACCTATGAAATTAATGATTTCAAAAACAGACAAAAGCAAAAGTATTAAATTATATATAAAGTAATCTGCAAAGAGAGGTTCACCTTTCCATGGAAGGGGAATGTGTGTACACATGGGTGTTGTTGCATCATACCAACGATAAGCCTATCTTCCCCATCACATCATGAAAGGTCATGTTGATGTTCATTTCTCCTCTCTTTTGCCCCTCCCCCTCTCTCACTCTCTCTCTCTCAGTAACATTCAAAGGGGTTTTATTGACACGGGAAACATATGTTACCATTGACAAAGCAAGTGAAATGAACAATCACAAACAGTAAACTTTAAACACACAAAAGTTTCAAAAGAGAAAGACATTTGAAATGTTAATAATTTAACTATAAACAAACAAAACATAAAATATGAGTGTATCAGTCCTGACCTGTATAGGCCGCCGGTCAATACACTGTAAATGAAATATAAACTAGCTGGCTCCACTAGGGTCCTCTCAGTCAGCCGGCTCCACTAGGGTCCTCTCAGCCAGGTGGCTCCACTAGGGCCCTCTCAGCCAGATGGCTCCACTAGGGTCCTCTCAGCCAGGTGGCTCCACTAGGGTCCTCTCAGCCAGGTGGCTCCACTAGGGCCCTCTCAGCCAGGTGGCTCCACTAGGGCCCTCTCAGCCAGGTGGCTCCACTAGGGCCCTCTCAGCCAGGTGGCTCCACTAAGCCCTCTCAGCCAGGTGGCTCCACTAGGGTCCTCTCAGCCAGCTGGCTCCACTAAGCCCTCTCAGCCAGGTAGCTCCACTAGGGTTCTCTCAGCCAGGTGTTTCCACTAGGACCCTCTCAGCCAGGTGGCTCCACTAGGGTCCTCTCAGCCAGCTGGCTCCACTAGGGTCCTCTCAGCCAGGTGGCTCCACTAGGGTCCTCTCAGCCAACTGGTGTGTGTAGGAGAGTGTGAGCTGTGTGTGCAAAATGTAGAAGTACAAATGGCAAGGGAAATGAAATAAACTGATAAATCTAGGCCTAGGTTTTATTTACTGTGGTGTTTGTTCTCCACTGGTTACCCTATTCTTATCACAACAGGTCACACATTTTGCTGCCATGATTGCACGCTGCTTTATTTCACCTAACAGATATGGGAGCTTATCAATATTATATTTGTTTTCAAAGTATTTGGGGGTCCTTGTAATCTGAGGGAAATATGTCTCTCTCATATCATCGTTTAATTGGCAGGAGGTTAGGAGGGGAAGCTCAGTTTCCTCTCCTCTTCTCCCCCTCTCCTCTTCTCCCCCTCTACTCTTCTCCCCCCTCTCCTGTTCTCCCCTTCTCCTCTTCTCTCCCCCTCTCCTCTTCTCTCTCCTCTCCTCTCCTCTCCTCTCCTCTCCTCTCCTCTCCTCTCCTCTCCTCTCCTCTCCTCTCCTCTCCTCTCCTCTCCTCTCCTCTTCTCCCCCTCTCCTCTTCTCCCCCTCTCTCTCACATCATCGTTTAATTGGCAGGAGGTTAGGAGGGGCAGCTCAGTTTCCTCTCCTCTTCTCCCCCTCTCCTCTTCTCCCCCTCTCCTCTTCTCCCCCCCTCTCCTGTTCTCCCCTTCTCCTCTTCTCTCCCCCTCTCCTCTTCTCCCCCCTCTCCTCTGCTCTCCTCTCCTCTTCTCCCCCTCTCCTCTTCTCCCCCCTCTCCTCTTCTCCCCCTCTCCTCTTCTCCCCCTCTCCTCTTCTCCCCCCTCTCCTCTCCTCACCTCTCCTCTTCTCCCCCCTCCCCTCTCCTCTTCTCCCCCTTTCCTCTTCTTCCCCCTCTCCTCTCCTCACCTCTCCTCTTCTCCCCCCTCCCCTCTTCTCTTCTCCCCCTCTCCTCTTCTCCCCCTCTCCTCTCCTCTTCTCCCCCTCTCCTCTTCTCCCCCTCTCCTCTTCTCCCCCCTCTCCTGTTCTCCCCTTCTCCTCTTCTCTCCCCCTTCTCTCTCCTCTCCTCTCCTCTCCTCTCCTCTCCTCTCCTCTCCTCTCCTCTCCTCTCCTCTCCTCTCCTCTCTCTCTCCTCTCCTCTCCTCTCCTCTCCTCTCTCTCCTCTCCTCTCCTCTCCTCTCCCTCTCCTCTCCTCTCCTCTTCTCCCCCTCTCCTCTCCTCTCCTCTTCTCCCCCTCTCCTCTCCTCTCCTCTCCTCTCCCTCTCCTCTCCTCTCCTCTCCCTCTCCTCTCCTCTCCTCTCCTCTCCTCTCCTCTCCTCTCCTCTCCTCTCCTCTCCTCTCCTCTCCTCTCCTCTCCTCTTCTCCCCCTCTCCTCTCCTCTCCTCTTCTCCCCCTCTCTCTCACATCATCGTTTAATTGGCAGGGGGTTGGGAGGGGCAGCTCTTTCCTCTCCTCTTCTCCCCCTCTCCTCTTCTCCCCCTCTCCTCTTCTCCCCCTCTCCTTTCTCCCCTTCTCCTCTTCTCTCCCCCTCTCCTCTTCTCCCCCTCTCCTCTCCTCTCCTCTCCTCTTCTCCCCCTCTCCTCTTCTCCCCCTCTCCTCTTCTCCCTCCTCTCCTCTTCTCTCCCTCTCCTCTCTCCCCTCTCCTCTCCTCACCTCTCCTCTTCTCCCCCTCCCTCTCCTCTTCTCCCCCTCTCCTCTTCTCCCCCTCTCCTCTCCTCTCCTCTCCTCTTCTCCCCCCTCCTCTTCTCTTCTCCCCCTCTCCTCTTCTCCCCCTCTCCTCTCTCTCCTCACCTCTCCTCTTCTCCCCTCTCCTCTCCTCTTCACCCCTCTCTCTCACATCATCGTTTAATTGGTAGGAGGTTAGGAGGGGCAGCTCATTCCTCTCCTCTTCTCCCCTCTCCTCTTCTCCCCCTCTCCTCTTCTCCCCCTCTCCTGTTCTCCCTTCTCCTCTTCTCTCCCTCTTCTCCCCCTCTCCTTTCTCCTCCTCTTCCCCCCTCTCCTCTCCTCTCCTCTCTCTCTCTCTCTTCTCTCCTCTTCTCCTCTCCTCTTCTCCCCCTCTCTCTCTCCCCCTCTCCTCTTCTCCCCCTCTCCTCTTCTCCCCCCTCTCCTCTCCTCACCTCTCCTCTTCTCCCCCCCTCCCCCTCTCCTCTTCTCCCCCTCTCCTCTTCTTCCCCCTCTCCTCTCCTCACCTCTCCTCTTCTCCCCCCTCCCCTCTTCTCTTCCCCCCCTCTCCTCTTCTCCCCCTCTCCTCTCCTCTCCTCACCTCTCCTCTTCTCCCCCTCTCCTCTCCTCTTCACCCCCTCTCTCTCACATCATCGTTTAATTGGCAGGAGGTTAGGAGGGGCAGCTCAGTTTCCTCTCCTCTTCTCCCCCTCTCCTCTTCTCCCCCTCTCCTCTTCTCCCCCCTCTCCTGTTCTCCCCTTCTCCTCTTCTCTCCCCCTCTCCTCTTCTCCCCTCTCTCTCTCCTCTCCTCTCCTCTTCTCCCCCTCTCCTCTTCTCCCCCCTCTCCTCTTCTCCCCCTCTCCTCTTCTCCCCCCTCTCCTCTTCTCCCCCCTCTCCTCTCCTCACCTCTCCTCTTCTCCCCCCTCCCTCTCCTCTTCTCCCCCTCTCCTCTTCTTACCCCTCTCCTCTCCTACCTCTCCTCTTCTCCCCCCTCCCCTCTTCTCTTCTCCCCCCTCCTCTTCTCCCCCTCTCCTCTTCTCCCCCTCTCCTCTTCTCCCCCTCTCCTCTTCTCCCCCCTCTCCTGTTCTCCCCCTCTCCTCTTCTCCCCCTCTCCTCTTCTCCCCCCTCTCCTCTCCTCTCCTCTCCTCACCTCTCCTCTTCTCCCCCTCTCCTCTTCTCCCCCTCTCCTCTTCTCCCCCTCTCCTCTTCTCCCCCTCTCATCTTCTCCCCTCTCCTCTTCTCCCCCTCTCCTCTTCTCCCCCCTCTCCTGTTCTCCCCCTCTCCTCTTCTCCCCTTCTCCTCTTCTCTCCCCCTCTCCTCTTCTCCCCCTCTCCTCTCCTCACCTCTCCTCTTCTACCCCTCTCTTCTTCTCCCCCTCTCCTCTCCTCACCTCTCCTCTTCTCCCCCCTCTCCTCTTCTCCCCCTCTCCTCTTCTCCCCCTCTCCTCTTCTCCCCCTCTCCTCTTCTCCCCCTCTCCTCTTCTCCCCCTCTCCTCTTCTCCCCTTCTCCTTTTCTCCCCACTCTCCTCTTCTCCCCTTCCAATTCTCCCTCCCCTTATATAATATACATTTGAGGAGGGAGGGAGGGAGGGAGGGAGGGAGGAGGGAGGGAGGGAGGGAGGGAGGGAGTAATGGTCAGAACCAGTAATGGTCAGTCCCCTCTTCTCTTCTCCCCCTCTCCTCTTCTCCCCCTCTCCCCTCCTCTCCTCACCTCTCCTCTTCTCCCCCTCTCCTCTTCTCCCCTCTCCTCTTTTCCCCCTCTCCTCTTCTCCCCCCTCTCCTCTTCTCCCCCCTCTCCTCTTCTCCCCCTCTCCTCTTCTGCCCCCCTCTCCTGTTCTCCCCCTCTCCTCTTCTCCCCTTCTCCTCTTCTCTCCCCCTCTCCTCTTCTCCTCCTCTCCTCTTCTCCCCCTCTCCTCTCCTCACCTCTCCTCTTCTACCCCCTCTCTTCTTCTCCCCCTCTCCTCTCCTCACCTCTCCTCTTCTCCCCTTCTCCTCTTCTCCCCCTCTCCTCTTCTCCCCCTCTCCTCTTCTCCCCCTCTCCTCTTCTCCCCCTCTCCTCTTCTCCCCCTCTCCTCTTCTCCCTCCTCTCCTGTTCTCCCCCTCTCCTCTTCTCCCCTTCTCCTCTTCTCTCCCCTCTCCTCTTCTCCCCCTCTCCTCTTCTCCCCCTCTCCTCTCCTCACCTCTCCTCTTCTACCCCTCTCTTCTTCTCCCCCTCTCCTCTCCTCACCTCTCCTCTTCTCCCCCCTCTCCTCTTCTCCCCCTCTCCTCTTCTCCCCCTCTCCTCTTCTCCCCCCTCTCCTGTTCTCCCCTTCTCCTTTTCTCCCCCTCTCCTCTTCTCCCCTTCCAATTCTCCCTCCCCTTATATAATATACATTTGGAGGAGAGGAGGGAGGAGGGAGGGAGGGAGGGAGGAGGGAGGGGGAGGGGGGGGGGTGGGGGAGGGAGGGGGAGGGAGGGGGAATGGTCAGAACCATAGAGAGGGGGAGGGAAGGCGAGGGAAAGATGGAGGAGGGGAGAGAGAGATCTGAGAGAGAGAGAGAATATATAATATATTTTTATCACAGACTTCTCACCAGTGATGTCATCATAACCAGTAACCTTACCCACTTTTGGCCCAGCCCAGCCTGACCCTGACATATAGCATCAGGCCTGTTGAGTTGACTTGGGTAACAGACCTCTAGCTTCTACAACACATCCCCCCTTCTCCTGCTCTAACATGAGACCTCATCAGTACTCATTTTGGGTGCTGGTACTGTTTATATTTAGGTGCTGGAACATTAACCAATATTCTATAAGAGGTGAACTCAAGCAGTAGAAAGTTTGATGTGACTTTCCCAAGTCAAGCATTGATGATAATTTAAGATATTATAGCACACACTATGTGAACTTTGCTGCTCTGTCAGCAGTTTCCAGTGGGGGGTTTCAAAACAGATCATTTTGCTGTATTTAGCTGAGTTCAACCAGTGATCCAAGATAAGTTGCTAAGAAGTTTATCTCACATCAAAGACCTAATGAACTAATAAGATAGAAGTCATATAGCCTAGCAGTATTTTCCACTCTTCAGTCCACTCTTCATGACAGTAGACTTGTATAGCTCAGTGGAGCCCTAGTTAGAGACAGATATGATACCTGCAGTGATATTGATGATCCTGTTCTGGAGCACAGGTAGGATGCTGTTATACTGATATAAACTTATGACAGTTACTGAGATAGAGGAGGGAGTGGGGAGAGAGAGGGGGAGAGGGATGGGTGTGGAGAGGGGAGGAGGAGAGAGAGGGGAGAGAGGGTGGGGGGGGGCAGCGGAGGGGAGGGGGTAGAGAGAGAGAGAGAGGAGGGTGGAGAGGCGAGAGGGTAGAGAGAGGAGGAGGAGGGGAGAGGAGGGAGGGAGTGGGGGAGAGATGGGAGGAGGGAGGAGGGACAGAAGCATAGCCATATACACTTGTGACAGTTACTGAGATATGATTTGATATTGTAATATATATGATCATTTACAGGGCTAGTAAAAGAAAATACAACTGGAAGCAGACAGTAAAAATCTGTCTCAAAGCAGGACAATGACGTTATCACCTGTAAATATACTTTACTGTAGCATAATTGTCCATCTGGGGACAGGCACTAATATCAGTTAGGTTGTGATGGTGTCATGCATCTGACTGTTGTATATTCAGTGTGTCAATGATTGATTGTATATGTCTCTATGTAAATGAAAGAGAGTATATATTATATATTTTATATTGGTAATCTGTTGGAGGGCGGGGGAGAGAGAGAGGGGGTAAATGCTAGATGCCACAAAACACACACCCACACACATTCAGGGTGATGTCTTTACACAAAGCCACACTGAGACACTTTGGACTAACTCCTTGATGAGATCCACAACTAGGGACTTTTTTAATGCCTTCCAAGGCCTGTCTTAATGAATTGGACCTGTCGTATAGAGCTGCTCTTTCTTTTTAAACAATCTTAAGAGCTGTCATTTTATTGTGAGGAACTGTAGTTTATCAGACCTTTTTCTGTTCTGTCCTCTGTTGTGTGAGTGATCAGGTCACAGACTCAGGTCTGGTCCAATGATAGAGGTCTGTGACCTGAGTCAAGATCAACAGGCCTGATGCTATATGTCAGGAAGAGAGAGAGAACTAGAAAGAGACGAGTAGAGAGATGAGAAGAGAGGTGGGTAGTATATGGGGCTTTGGTGACAAAACGGATGGCACTGTGATAGACTACATCCAATTTGCTGAGTAGAGTGTTGGAGACTATTTTGTAAATGACATCGCCGAAGTCAAGGATCGGTAGGATAGTCAGTTTTACGAGGGTATGTTTGGCAGCATGAGTGAAGGAGGCTTTGTTGCGAAATAGGAAGCAGATTCTAGATTTAACTTTGGATTGGAGATGCTTAATGTGAGTCTGGAAGGAGAGTTTACCGTCTAACCAGACACCAAGGTATGTGTAGTTGTCCACATATTCTAAGTCAGACCCGCCGAGTGATTCTAGTCGGGCGGGCGGGTGCAAGCAGCGTTCGATTGAAGAGCATGCATTTAGTTTTACTAGCATTTAAGAGCAGTTGGGGGCTACGGAAGGAGTGTTGTATGGCATTGAAGCTCGTTTGGAGGTTTGTTAACATAGTGTCCAATGAAGGGCCAGATGTATACAAAATGGTGTCGTCTGCATAGAGGTGGATCTGAGAGTCACCCGCAGCAAGGGCGACATCATTGATATACACAGAGAATAGAGTCGGCCTGGGAATTGAACCCTGTGGCACCCCCATGGAGACTGCCATAGGTCCAGACAACAGGCCCTCCGATTTGACACATTGAACTCTATCTGAGAAGTAGTTGGTGAACTAGGCGAGGCAGTCATTTGAGAAACCAAGGCTATTTAGTCTGCCAATAAGAATGCGGTGATTGACAGAGTCGAAAGCCTTGGCCAGGTCGATGAAGACGGCTGCACAGTACTGTCTTTTATCGATCGCGGTTGTAATATTGTTTAGGACCTTGAGCGTGGCTGAGGTGCACCCATGACCAGCTCGGAACCAGATTGCATAGCGGAGAAGGTGCGGTGGGATTCGAAATGGTCGGTTATCTGTTTGTTAACTTGGCTTTCAAATACTTTCGAAAGGCAGGGGCAGGATGGATATAGGTCTGTAACAGTTTGGATCGAGTGTCTCCCCCCTTTGAAGAGGGGGATGACCGCGGCAGCTTTCCAATCTCTAGGGATCTCAGACAATACGAAAGATAGGTTGAACAGGCTAGTACTAGGGGTTGCGACAAATTCGCGGCTAATTTTGAAAGAAAGGGTCCATATTGTCTAGCCCAGCTGATTTGTAGGGATCCAGATTTTGCAGCTCTTTCGGAACATCAGCTATCTGAATTTGGGTGAATGAGAAGGGGGGGGGGGCATGGGCAAGTTGCAGCGGAGGGTGCAGAGCTTGTTGCCGGGATAGGGGTAGTCAGGTGGAAAGTATGGCCAGCCATAGCAAAATGCTTATTGAAAATCTCGATTATCGTACATTTATCGGTGGTAACATTGTTTCCTAGCCTCAGTGCAGTGGGCAGCTGGGAGGAGGTGCTCTTATTCTCCATGGACTTTACAGTGTCCCAAAACCTTTTGGAGTTAGTGCTAGAGGATGCACATTTCAGTTTGAAAAAGCTAGCCTTTGCTTTCCTAGCTGAATGTGTAGTACATTTTACACTCCATTTCAAATACCTTTAAACCTAATATAAACCTCATATTGCAGTGATAATTCATGTCTGGGGGCATTTTGTTAGTTTTTGCTGTTCTCCAAATTGTATTTTAGAGTTTTAAGTACAGTAAATGAGCGTCAACTGGTGGGGGGATTTCTACACAACCCATTTAGCCATACACTAGGTTTAGCTGTGTTTCTACACACCCCATTTAGCCATACCCTAGGTTTAGCTGTATTTCTACACACCTCATTTAGCCATACCCTAGGTTTAGCTGTATTTCTACACCCCCAAACAACTTCATGCGGCTACGCAGGGGAGGGGGGGAGATGGATAGTGAGAGAAGAGGAGGAGAGAGAGGGAGATGTCAAAAGAGATAGGGCTGACAAACGATTAGTTGGAGTGTAACTCCAGTTCTATGAGTGGGCGGAGCCCCATAGGGAGCTCTGCTCTATTGGTTTACCCACTGCCCTAAGACAAAATGATGCACACACCTGCAGCCAATAGGAGTACAGGTGTCCCTATAAGAGGGGAAGCCTCTCCTCAATCAGCCTCCCGAGATATTTATCTTCAGCGAGACTAGAGAGGGTCGGCAGGGCCTTAAGTCCTATGGGGCTCCGCTCCACTCATAGAACTGGAGTTACACTCCGGTAACTAATCGTTCTATATCGTGGAGCTCCGCCCCATAGGGGATCTCTGCTCCTCGTGGTTTAAGGCGGAGCGTAGCGCTCCAAAATGTACTCCCTGCCGAGCCCAACACTTCCCATCAAAATGAAAAGGTCAGGCCTAGCAATGGCTGCAACCAATTCCCGCAGTACTGTAACCACTGTCACCCTACAAGTGTCACAATATACTGCGTCATCGGTTAAAAACCCGCCCCACCTAGTCCAATGGCAACACCAATGACTAGTGGGCAGATCACCAGAATACCGGCCATACTAATCTGAACAAGCAGATAGATGACGTCACATTCCGTCAAATTGTCATGACCGGTCTATTAGTATCGTAACCAAGTTACTACTATTATCCCCCATCATTCCGCCCCACTCCAGTGAATCACTGGTGGGCAGATCAATACACGCCCTCTACTGTACTGAACCTGTCAGTCAGGAGTCATGCAAAAAATATGTCCTTCTATCAGAAGCGGACCTGATAGAGACCCTGTCTCCACAGTCCTGCATTCCTCTCCTCCTAGCTCAAAGTCTCCCTTCAGCCACGCTGAGTACAGACTGAGCCAAAGAGTTAGAAGACATATCAAGAGATAGAAACTGATAAATGGAGACAGTGTTGACCATGACGCCGCTCTACATATATCCTCTACCCTGTTCCTCTGAAAAGGGCAGTAGAAGCTGCTACTCCACGAGTGGAGTGAGCTCCTGAAACCCTGAGGCAATTGTCGCCCCGCTGCCTCATAAGCTGTCTCAATGCCCTCACAGAGCCAATGAGACAGGCTGTTTCGACAGTGGTCTACCTAGTGCAGCAGCACCATGACACACAAACAGCTGAGGCAATGACCTAATCGCTGCTGTGCGCTCGACGTAACACGCCAAGGCGCGTACTGGGCACAGGCAATGGAGCCTTTCCTCACTCCTCTCCCTATGAGGATGGGGAGAAAAAGCCCACAGCTCCACGGTCTGTGATCTATATGAACTCCTAATAACCTTCGGCACAAATGCCGGGTTAGGACATAACACCGCTCTGCTCAGATCGCCATTAATGGCCAGGTAGTCGGGTCTCGTCGAAAGAGCACACAAATCACTAACACGCTTAGCCGTAGTCAAAGCGAGCAACAGTGCTGTCTTCAAAGACAGCATCTTGAGGGGTATTTGATTCAATGGCTCGAACGGCGACTTACATAGCGCCGAGTACAAAGCCAAATCCCACTGAGGAAGCGTGGCTCTAGGTGTTGGCCTAAGCCACCGCGTTCCTAATAGGAAACGTTTCACTAGAGGGTGGCTAAAGACATTGTCTCTGCCAAACCCCTCATGACAAGCTGAAATCGCCGCTGCAAACACCTTAATGGTGGCGGGCGATCTCTGCTTGTCAAACATAAGTTGTAGGAAAGAGAGAATACTCTCAACCTGACAGCTCATGGGGTCTACACCTTGTGTGACACACCATTGTGAAAACACGTTCCATCTACTGGCATACATCTTAGAAGTGGAACTGGCACGTGAACCCTGTATGGTCCTGATCACCGCATCAGATAACCCACGGCGCTCTAGCCTGTCCCTCTCAGCAGCCAGGCCTTCAGTGGTTGGCCGATTATGGCTTAAGGCGGCGCCTCGATACCTTATTTACATTCACCTCCTGTGTGTGCTCAGCTCTGCACCCCTGGTGGGCTGAGCTACACTCAGTGTGGTGAGCATCAGCACATTCTGAGAGAAACGGGGCCGCCGATATGTTGGTTAAACCTGTAACCGTAGTATTCCGGCCCTCCTTGAATGCAGCACGGGTCTGAACTGCACTAACAGAGGCCTTAGCCTGAGACAGTGCGCCATCCCCGAATAGCGGTTGCATCATCCTGTCACTATTTGACTGAGACTGCAGCCTGCTATGTGACACACTCACTACAGCACTCCTAGGATTCTATAATGGGAGGTCTCTATGAGGTAACACAAGGCGGCGCCTTGATACCATTTTTTAACATTCACCTCCTGTGTGTGCTCAGCTCTGCACCCCTGGTGGGCTGAGCTACACTTGGTGTGGTGAGCATAAGCGCGTTCTGAGAGAAACGGGGCGCCGATACGTTGGTTAAACTCGTAACCACAGTATTCCGGCCCTCCGTGAACGCAGCACGGGTCTGAACTGCACTGACTGAGACCTTAGTCTGAGACAGAGCGCCGTCCCGAATAGCGGTCGCGTCATCATGCCATTACTCCTAGGAGTCTGTAAAGTGAAGTCTTCATAAGGTAACATCTTAAAATTAATATCCTTTTTTATACCTACCTTATGTGTGCGCTCAGCTGCACTCGAGTGTTAAGAGAGAGAGCGAGAGTGAGGAAGGTCGAACGCTCTCGGATGTATTATGGAAAAAGGGCTATTTTTTTGACAAAGTCAGGTAGAGCCAATTCTTTATTACACACATCAACAAAAAACATTCTCCTCCATACACTCAACAGTAGGGTGGCGGGGAACAGTGGGCTCAGTCACACCAGGCGCTGCGCCGTCTTCCGTTCTCTCCCCCTCGCCATGTCATAAACGGCGTCTCTTCTGGCCGCCCTTCGGGTGATGCCAGGATGACGCTTTAATGACCTCTCTCTCCGGCGGAATGGTCGGCCCCTCTGGCGCTGCAGGGGGGGTGAGGCCCGCTCCCTTGCTGCTGGAGGCCGCCGTCTGACGCCATGCTGTAGCGAGAGTAACGGCCGCCCTCCATCATGTCCACTTCCGGGTTGGAGGGAATGGGGGGGCAGCTAATCTCCCGCTGTTTAGCAGCCCACTCAATGAGACCTGAAAATTCAGAGCACAGAGAGGCTGTGGCGTCATCATCCAGGGATGTAAATGACCTCACACTTTCCTGAGGGAAAAGGGGTGTTAAACATCTGGGTCGGTGTAATAAATTGTTCCAATAGAATATTCATTTCTTCCCCAATAGCCCTGTCATCCCCTGAGTCAGCGCCTTCAGATGATGCCTCAGAAGCTGAGGCTAACACTGATAGCACATCCTCAAGAGGAATATCCTCCCTAAAAATGCCCAACGCTGCTTCCTCTCCTTCAAAAAAGGAGGGCACAGCTGGCGCATAGTGGGGGATTAATGAGGCCGTCCCTGGCGTGCTGTGTCCCTCAACCCACGAAACATAAGTCGGGGGGGGTCGACAGCCACCAAGGGAAACAGCGACATTGCGAACAGAAACAGCGAAAAGAGCTTTTGTTAAATACTTACCCTATGGATAAGCTTGGTGTGCTCATCGTAGGACGACGTCGATGATCTGGAAATCGACAGCGTTTTCTTCGTCCTGAGTCTTCTCTTCGTCTCTTCTTGGCTTCTTCAGTCTAGTCCAGTCGCTAAAGATAAAGGGAGGCTGATTGAGGGGAGGCATCCTCTCTTATAGGGACACCAGTACTCCTATTGGCTGCAGGTGCGTGCATAATTTTGTCTCAGGCTGATGCTGCCTTAGGGCAGTGGGTAAACCAATAGGAGCAGAGCTCCCCTATGGGGCGGAGCTCCACGATATAGAACTAACACGCAGTCAACTGAATATCTTTTCATAACTGACTTCTCACCAGTGATGTCATCACAACCAGTAACCTTGTCCACTCTTCCACTCCTGGTACGGCTCAGCTTGACCTCTGACCTATGAAATGAATTATTTCAAAAAAAGACAAAAGCAGAGATATTAAATTATATATAAACTCATCTGCAAAGAGAGGTTCACCTTTCCACGGAAGGGGAATGTGTGTACACATGGGTGTTGTTGCACCATACCAACGATAAGCCTATCTTCCCCATCACATCATGAAAGGTCATGTTTATGTTCATTTCTCCTCTATTTTGCCTAGGTGGCTCCACTAGGGTCCTCTCAGCCAAGTGGCTCCACTAGGGCCCTCTCAGTCAGCTGGTTCCCCATTCCTCCTCTCCCTCTCTCCCCCTATTCCCCCTCTCCTCCTCTCCCACTCTCCCACTTTCCCCCTCTCCTCTCCCCCTCACCTCCTCTCCCCCCTCTCCTCTTCTCCCTCTCTCCCCTCTCTCCCCTCTCCTCTTCTCCCTCTTTCCCCCTCTCCTCATCTCCTCCTCTCCCTCTCTCCCACTCTCCCCCTCCCCCCCTCTCCCCTTTTCCCCCTCTCCCCCTCTCCTCCCTCTACTCCTCTCCCTCTCTCCTCCTCTCCCACCCTCTCATCCTCTACCATTCTCCCCCTGTCCCCCTCTCCTCTCCCCCCTCACCTCCTCTCACCCCTCTCCTCTTCTCCCTCTCTCCCCTCTCTCCCCTCTCCTCTTCTCCCTCTTTCCCCCCTCTCCTCATCTCCTCCTCTCCCTCTCTCCCTCTCCCCCCTCCCCCCTCTCCCCCTTTTCCCCCCTCTCCCCTCTCCCCCCATCTCCTCTTCTCCATCTCTCCCCCTCTCTCCACTCTCCTAATCTCCCTCTCTCCCCCTTTCTCCCTCTTCTATTTTCCTCCTCTCCCCCTCTCCTCTTCTCCCTCTCTCCCCTTCTCCACCTGTCTTTTCTTCTCCCCCTCTCCTCTTCTCCCTCTCTCCCCTCTCTTTTCTTCTCCCCCTCTCCCCCTCTCCTCTTCTCCCTCTCTCCACCTCTCCCCCTCTCCCCCTCTCCTCTTCTCCCCCTCTCAACTACTCCCACCTCTCCTCTCCTCTCCCCTCTCCCCCCTCTCTCATCTCTCTCTTTCCTCCTCTCCCCCTCTCCTCCTCTCCCTCTCTCCCCCTTTCCCCCTCACCTCTCCCTCTCTCCTTCCATCCCCCTCTACTCTTTTCCCTCTCTCTTCCCCTCTTCCCCTCTCCTCTTTTCCCCTTCTCCCCCTCTCCCCCTCTCCTCTTCTCCCTCTCTCCCCCTCTCTTTTCTTCTCCCCCTCTCCCCCTCTCCCCCTCTCCTCTTCTCCCTCTCTCCACCTCTCCCCCTCTCCCCCTCTCCTCTTCTCCCTCTCTCAACTTCTCCCACCTCTCCTCTCCTCTCCCCTCTACCCCTCTCCCACCTCTCTCATCTTCCTCTTTCCTCCTCTCCCCCTCTCCTCCTCTCCCTCTCTCCCCTTTCCCCCCTCTCCTCTCCCTCTCTCCTTCTTTCCCCCTCTACTCTTTTCACTCTCTCTTCCCCTCTTCCCCTCTCCTCTTTCCCCTTCTCCCCCCTCATCTTCTCCCTCTTTACCTCTCTCCCCTCTCCTCTTCTCCCTCTCTCCCCCTCCCCCTCTCCTCTCCCCCTCTCCTCCTCTCCCCATCTCCTCTTCTACACCTCTACTGTTCTCCCCCTCTCCCCCTCTTCCCCTCTCCCCTCTCCCCTCTCCTCTTCTCAGTCTCTCCCCATCTCCACCCTCTCCTCTTCTCCCTCTCTCCCCTCTCCCCCTCTCCTCTCCCCCTCCCCCCTTTCCCCCCTCTCCTCTTCTCCCTCACTCCCCCCTCTCCACCCTCTCCTCTTCTCGTCTCTCCCCCTCTCCCCCTCCTCTCCTCTCCTCCTCTCCTCTTCTCACTCTCTGCTCCTCTCCCCTTCCCCTCCTCTCCCTCTCGCCATCTCTCCCCTCTCTCTTTTCTTCTCCCCTCTCCCCCTCTCCCCCTCTCCCCCTCTCCTCTTCTCCCTCTTCCACCCGCTCCCCCTCTCTCCTCTTCTCCCTCTCTCCCCTCCCCCTTCTCCTCTCTTCTCCCCCTCTCCACCCTCTCCCCCCTCTCCTCCTCTGCCTCTCTCCTCCTCTCCCCCTCTGCTCCTCTCCCTCTCTCCCCCTCTCTCCCTCTTCTCTTTGCCCCCTCTCCCCCTCTCCTCCTCTCCCCCCTCTCCTCTTCTTCCCTCTCCCCCTCTCCGCCTCACCCCCCCTCCTCCACTCCCCCTCTCCTCTTCTCCCTCTCTGCTCCTCTCCCCCCTCTCCTCCTCTACCTCTCTCTCTCCTCCTCTCCTCTTCTCCTCCTCTCCCTCTCTCTCCCTCTCCCCCTCTCCTCCTCTTCCTCTCTCCCCCTCTCCTCTTCCTCTCTCCCCCTGTCCCCCTCTCCTCTTCTCCCCCTCTCCTCCTCTCCCCTCTCCTCTTCTCCCTCTCTCCCCCTCTCCACCCTCTCCTCTTCTCCCTCTCTCCCCCTCTCCCCCCTCTCCTCTCCTCCTCTCCTCCCCTCCTCCTCTCCTCCTCTCCTCCTCTCCTCCTCTCCCCTTCTCCTCCTCTCCCTCTCTCAACCTCCTCTCCCTCTCTCCTCCTCTCCCCACTCTCCTCTCCTCCTCTCCCCCCTCTTCCCCTCTTCTTTTCCCTCCCCTTACATTATATAATATATATTTGAGGAGGGGAGGGAGAGAGAGAGAGAGAGGGAGGTAGGGAGGAGGAAGAGAGTAATGTGGCAGATGTTGAGAGGGGGAGGGAAAGGGGAGGAGAGAGGGAGGAGAGGGAGAGATGGGAGAGAGAGAATATATTATTATCACTGACTTCTCACAAGTGATCATAACCAGAATCCTTTTCCACTCTTGGCCCAGCCCAGCCTGACCCTGACATATATTATCAGGCCTGTTGAGTTGACTTGGGTAACAGACCTCTAGCTTCTACACCACATCCCCCCTTCTCCTGCTCTAACATGAGACCTCATCAGTACTCATTTTGGGTGCTGGTACTGTTTATATTTAGGTGCAGGAACATTAACCAATATTCTATAAGAGGTGAACTCAAGCAGTAGAAAGTTAGAGGTGATATTATAGGACACACTATGTGAAACATTGCTACTCTGTCAGCAGTGTCCTGTGGGGGTTTTCAAAACAGACCAGTTTACTGTAGTTAGCTGGGTTCAACCACTGATCCAAGATAAGTTGCTAAGAAGTTTATCTCACATCAAAGACCTAATGAACTAATGACATAGAAGTCATAAAGCCTAGCAGTATTTTTCCACTCTTCAGTCCACTCTTCATGACAGCAGACTTGTATAGCTCAGTGGAGACCCAGTTAGAGACAGATATGATACCTGCAGTGATATTGATGATCCTGTTCTGGAGCACAGGTAGGATGCTGTTATACTGATATACACTTGTGACAGTTACTGAGATATGATTTGATATTGTAATATATATGATCATTTACAGGGCTAGTAAAAGAAAATACAATTGGAAGCAGACAGTAAAAATCTGTCTCAAAGCAGAACAATGACGTTATCACCTGTAAATGCACTTTACTGTAGCATAATTGTCCATCTGGGGAGAGGCACTAATGTCAGTTAAGTTGTGATGGTGACAGCAATCTGACTGTTGTATATTCAGTGTGTCAATGATTGATTGTATATGTCTCTATGTAAATGAAAGAGAGTATATATTATATATTTTATATTGGTCATCTGTTGGAGGGGGGGGGAATGCTAGATGCCACAAAACACACACCCCGCACACACACACACATTCAGGGGAATGTCTTTACACAAAGCCACACTGAGACACTTTGGACTAACTCCTTGATGAGATCCACAACTAGGGACTTTTTTAATGCCTTCCAAGGCCTGTCTTAATGAATTGGACCTGGAGTTACTGTCAGCTCAAAACAATTAGTTTGAATGTCGTATAGAGCTGCTCTTTCTTTTTAAACAATCTTAAGAGCTGTCATTTTATTGTGAGGAACTGTAGTTTATCATACCTTTTTCTGTTCTGTCCTCTGTTGTGTGAGTGATCAGGTCACAGTCTCAGGTCTGTTCCAATGATAGAGGTCTGTGACCTGAGTCAAGATCAACAGGCCTGATGTTATATGTCAGGAAGAGAGAGAGAACGCGAGAGAGAGAGAAAGAGAGAGGAGTAGAGAGAGACAGAGACAGAGAGAGAGAGAGAGAGAGAGAGAGAGAGAGAGAGAGAGAGAGAGAGAGAGAGAGAAGGAGAGGGGTAGAGAGAGACAGAGACAGAGAAGAGAGAGAGAGAGAGAGAGAGAGAGAGAGAGGGAGGAGGAGAGAGGCAGGGGAGGGGAGAGAGAGGGGAGGGGACAGAGAGGAGGGAGTGGAGCGAGAGAGTAGGGAGTGGGGAGAGAAAGGAGGGAGTGGGGAGAGAGAGGAGTGAGTGGTGTTCAATTAGAATTCAATGTGTCAAATCGGATGGCCAGTTGATTGGACCTATGGCAGTCTCTAATAGGGTGCCACAGGGTTCAATTCCCAGGCCGACTCTATTCTCTGTGTATATCAATGATGTCGCCCTTGCTGCTGGTGACTCTCAGATCCACATCGACGCAGACGACACCATTTTGTATACATCTGGCCCTTCATTGGACACTGTGTTAACAAACCTCCAAACGAGCTTCAATGCCATACAACACTCCGTCAGTAGCCTCCAACTGCTCTTAAACTCTAGTAAAACTTCAATCGAACGCTGCTGGCACCCGCCCACCCAACTAGAATCACAACTCTCGACGGGTCTGACCTAGAGTATGTGGACAACTACAAATACCAAGGTGTCTGGATAGACTGTAAACTCTCCTTCCAGACGCACATTAAGAATCTCCAATCCAAAGTTAAATCTAGAATCGGTTTCCTATTTCGCAACAAAGCCTCCTTCACTCATCCTGCCAAACATGCCCTCGTAAAACTGACTATCCTACCGATCCATGACTTCGGCGATGTCATTTACAAAATAGCCTCCAACACTCTACTCAGCAAATTGGATGTAGTCTTTCACAGTGCCATCCGTTTTGTCTCCAAAGCCCCATATACTACCCACCACTGTGACCTGTACGCTCTTGTTGGCTGGTCCTCACAACATATTCGTCGCCAAACCCACTGGCTCCAGGCCATCTATAAATCACTGCTAGGCAAATCCCCGCTTTATCTTAGCTCATTGGTCACCATAGCAGCACCCACCCGTAGTCTGCGCTCCAGCAGGTATATCTCACTGGTCATCCCCAAAGCCAACACCTCCTTTGGCCGCCATTCCTTAAAGTTCTCTGCTGCCAATGACTGGAACAAATTGCAAAAATCTCTGAAGCTGGAGACTCTTATCTCCCTCACTAACTTTAAGCATCAGTTGTCAGAGCACCTTACCGATCACTGCACCTGTACACAGCCCATCTGAAATTAGCCCACCCAACTACCTCATCCCTATATTGTTATTTATTTTGCTCATTTGCTCCCCAGTATCTCTATTTGCACATCATCTCTTGCACATCTATCATTCCAGTGTTAATATTAATTGTAATTATTTTGCACTATAGCCTATTTATTGCCTTAACTCCATAACTTGCTACATTTGAACACACTGTATATATATTTTCTGTTGTATTTATGACTTTATGTTTTGTTTTTACCCCATGTGTAACTCTGTGTTTTTATCGCACTGCTTTGCTTTATCTTGGCCAGGTCGCAGTTGTACATGAGAACTTGTTCTCAACTCGCTTACCTGGTTAAATAAAGGTGAAATAAAAATAAATAAATAAAAAGTGGAGAGAGAGAGGAGGGAGAGGAATAGAGAGGAGGGAGTGGGGAGAGAGAGGATGGGACATAGAGGAGGGAGTGGGGAGAGAGAGGAGGGAGATCGCAAAATCGTTTATTATGCATGTCAGATTTCAATACTGGCCGATGTCATGACTCGGGAGGTTGTCTTCTCTCGAATGAGCCATTGATCATATTTCTGCGATATTCCTACCTACTGAAATGTGTAATTTAACGGAGGGTCTAGCACATTTTTCCTATTTGTCTGCCTCTTTAGTCCAGGGTGCATTGCATGGTGCAGTTCCACAGATATTATAGAAAAGAGATAGAATCCAATGAAGAATGTATAATGTCCCACCCAGCAGACTGTCGACCAATCGCGTTCACGTTGTCAATCTGCGTCACGCGGTTGCTAAGCTAATCGTCAGGCTATTCCTTCTCAAAGTCAGTCTGTGTCGAGAAACGTGCCTATTTTCCTCAAAAGTACATAATAACACGATTCCAAAGCTATACGATACTACAGATAGCAAGTTAATTATCTCACATCTCGCAAAAAGATTTGTGTTGCACTTCTTGTGTTGACGAAATTCGTGCTAATGTTAGGTTTTTGAGCTAGCGCCCAATAGACTACCATTCACTTCTTGAAGGAGAGCTCTCCTTGTCCCGGAATCGCCCAGAATGCACCGCGCTGCCCATTGACCTAGTATGGGCAACGTTTCCCATCTCCTCCAAGTATATCTGCTGTTGTGAATGTTAGACTCCACTCTGTGAGCGACATCGATCTGCAGGAGATTGTAGACTCCTAAATTGATTGTGCAGTTTGTTTAGGCGATTTTACAGCTAGCTAGCTACTTCACATGCTGATATTGTCTTTGTATTATTGTGTATAGCCAGCCCATAGAGAGAGCATTGCATTGTGGATTTTGTAGTCTACTTGAGCTGCAACAGATTTCCACAACGAGTTTCCATGTTGCTACCAACATTATTATAACGTCAAAATTAAACATTTGTTTACAAAATTGTTTTCACATGTTAGTGTAATTTAACACTGTAAATGAAAGTGATGAGTGGCTTTGTGTGGATTTTTCCTTTAATGTGTAGATTTGCATTTTGTATTTCATGATTTTCTTCATTCTTTGGTTGAGTTTGTTTGTCTTTATACGTCCTTGTCGATTGTAGGCCTAAGTAATTCCTTTGATGTATGCCTTTTATTTCAATGCATGTGTAGGATTTATCTGGGATAGTTTGCATTCACAGTCAGCTGTTTTATGCTCCAGTTACTTTCACATTGATGTCAGTATTTGAAGTCAGTCTTTGAATCGTGTATTATGCATCTATTTCATTGCACTGTATTTACTGTTCCCCAAGTAGGCTAAATGAGTCAATGGGGAGGTTGAGTAGTATGATGAGGTTGAGTTTGTTTATATGTTATATATATATATATATATATATATATATTACCATTATTTAACCAGATAGGCCAGTTGAGAACAAGTTCTTATTTACAACTGCGACCTGGCCAAGATAAAGCAAAACAGTGTGATAAAAACAACAACACAGAGTTACATATGGGGTAAACAAAACGTACAGTTAATAACACAATAGAAAATAGAAAAGCTATATACAGTGTGTGCAAATGTAGTAAGTTATGGAGGTAAGCCAATAAATAGGCCATAGTGCAAAATAATTACAATTTAGTATTAACACTGGAGAGATAGATGTGCAGAAGATGATATGCAAATAGAGATACTGGGGTGCAAATGAGCAAAATAAATAACAATATGGGGATGAGGTAGTTGGGTGGGCTAATTACAGATTGGTCTGTGTACAGGTGCAGTGATCAGTAAGCTGCTCTGACAACTGATGCTTAAAGTTAGTGAGGGAGATAAGAGTCTACAGCTTCAGAGATTTTTGCAGTTCGTTCCAGTTATTGGCAGCAGAGAACTGGAAAGACTGGCGGCCAAAGGAGGTGTTGGCTTTGGGCATGACCAGTGAGATATACTTGCTGGAGCGCAGACTACGGGTTGGTGTTGCTATGTTGACCAAAGAGCTACGATAAGGCGGGATTTGCCTAGCAGTGATTTATAGATGACCTGGAGCCAGTGGGTTTGGCGACGAATATGTAGTGAGGGCCAGCCAACGAGCGAACAGGTCACAATGGTGGGTAGTATATGGGGCTTTGGTGACAAAACGGATGGCACTGTGAAAGACTACATCCAATTTGCTGAGTAGAGTGTTGGAGGCTATTTTGTAAATGACATCGCCGAAGTCAAGGATCGGTAGGATAGTCAGTTTTACGAGGGCATGTTTGGCAGCATGAGTGAAGGACGCTTTGTTGCGAAATAGGAAGCAGATTCTAGATTTAACTTTGGATTGGAGATGCTTAATGTGAGTCTGGAAGGAGAGTTTACCGTCTAACCAGACACCAAGGTATTTGTAGTTGTCCACATATTCTAAGTCAGACCCGCCGGGGGGCATGGGCAAGTTGCAGCGGAGGGTGCAGAGCTTGTTGCCGGGATAGGGGTAGTCAGGTGGAAAGCATGGCCAGCCGTAGCAAAATGCTTATTGAAATTCTTGATTATCGTAGATTTATCGGTGGTAACAGTGTTTCCTAGCCTCAGTGCAGTGGGCAGCTGGGAGGAGGTGCTCTTATTCTCCATGGACTTTACAGTGTCCCAAAACCTTTTGGAGTTAGTGCTAGAGGATGCACATTTCCGTTTGAAAAAGCTAGCCTTTGCTTTCCTAACTGATTGTGTAGTACATTTTACACTCCATTTAAAATACCTTTAAACCTAATATAAACCTCATATTGCAGTGATAATTCATGTCTGGGGTCATTTTGTTAGTTTTTGCTGTTCTCCAAATAGTATTTTAGAGTTTTAAGTACAGTAAATGAGCTTCAACTGGTGGGGGGATTTCTACACACCCCATTTAGCCATACCCAAGGTTTAGCTGTGTTTCTACACACCCCATTTAGCCATACCCTAGGTTTAGTTGTATTTCTACACACCCCATTTAGCCATACCCTGGGTTTAGCTGTATTTCTGCACACCCCATTTAGCCATCCGTTAGGTTTAGCTATATTTCTACACACCCCATTTAGCCACACACTAGGTTTAGCTGTGTTTCTACACACAACATTTAGCCATTCACTAGGTTTAGTTGTATTTCTACACAACCCATTTAGCCATACACTAGGTTTAGCTGTGTTTCTACACACAACATTTAGCCATACCCTAGGTTTAATTGTATTTCTACAGCCCCCATTTAGCCATACCCTAGGTTTAGCTGTATTTCTACACACCCCATTTAGCCATACCCTAGGTTTAGTTGTATTTCTACAACCCCCATTTAGCCATACCCTAGGTTTAGCTGTATTTTTACACACCCAATTTAGCCATACCCTAGGTTTAGCTTTATTTCTATACACCCCATTTAGCCATACCCTAGGTTTAGTTGTATTTCTACACACCCCATTTAGCCATACCCTAGGTTTAGTTGTATTTCTACACACCCCATTTAGCCATACCCTAGGTTTAGTTGTATTTCTACACACCCCATTTAGCCATACCCTAGGTTTAGCTGTATTTCTGCACACCGCATTTAGCCATACCCTAGGTTTAGCTGTATTTCTACACACCCCATTTAGCCATACCCTAGGTTTAGCTTTATATCTACACACCCCATTTAGCCATACCCTAGGTTTAGCTGTATTTCTACACACCCCATTTAGCCATACCCTAGGTTTAGCTGTATTTCTACACACCCCATTTAGCCATACCCTAGGTTTAGTTGTATATCTACACACCCCATTTAGCCATACCCTAGGTTTAGCTGTATTTCTGCACACCCCATTTAGCCATACCCTAGGTTTAGCTGTATTTCTACACACCCCATTTAGCCATACCCTAGGTTTAGCTTTATATCTACACACCCCATTTAGCCATACCCTAGGTTTAGCTGTATTTCTACACACCCAATTTAGCCATACCCTAGGTTTAGCTGTATTTCTACACACCTCATTTAGCCATACCCTAGGTTTAGCTGTATTTCTACACCCCCAAACTACTTCCTGCGGCTACAGGACAGAGGAGGAGGGGAGGGGAGATGGATAGTGAGAGAGAAGAGGAGGAGTGAGAGGGAGATGTCAAAAGAGATAGGGCTGACAGACTAACACGCAGTCAACTGAATATATTTTCATAACTGACTTCTCACCAGTAATGTCATCACAACCAGTAACCTTGTCCACTCTTCCACTCCTGGTACGGCTCAGCTTGACCTCTGACCTATGAAATGAATGATTTCAAAAACAGACAAAAGCAAAGGTATTAAATGATATATAAACTCATCTGCAAAGAGAGGTTCACCTTTCCACGGAAGGGGAATGTGTGTACACATGGGTGTTGTTGCGTCATACCAACGATAAGCCTATCTTCCCCATCACATCATGAAAGGTCATGTTGATGTTCATTTCTCCTCTCTTTTGCATAGGTGGCTCCACTAGGGTCCTCTCAGCCAAGTGGCTCCACTAGGGCCCTCTCTGTCAGCTGGTTCCCCAATCCTCCTCTCCCTCTCTCCCCCTCTTCCCCCTCTCCTCCTCTCCCCCTCTCCCTTTCTCCCTCTCTCCCCCTCTCCCCCTCTCTTTTTTTCTCCCCCTCTCCCCCCTCTCACCTCCTCGCCTCCTCTTCCCCCTCTCCCTCTCCCACCTTCTCCTCCTCTACCATTCTCCCCCTCTCTCCCTCTCCTCTTCTCCCTCTTTTCCTCTCTCCCCATCTCCTCCTCTCCCTCTCTCCCACTCTCCCCCTCACCCCTCTCCCCTTCTACCCCTCTCCCCCTCTCCCCCCTCTCCTCTTCTCCATCTCTCCCCCTCTCTCCACTCTCCTACTCTCCCTCTCTCCCCCTCTCTCCCTCTTCTCTTTTCCCCCTCTCCCCCTCTCCTCTTCTCCCTCTCTCCCCTTCTCCACCTGTCTTTTCTTCTCCCCCTCTCCTCTTCTCCCTCTCTCCCCCTCTCTTTTCTTCTCCCCCTCTCCCCCTCTCCTCTTTTCCCTCTCTCCACCTCTCAACCTCTCCCCCTCTCCTCTTCTCCCCTCTCAACTACTCCCACCTCTCCTCTCCTCTCCCCTCTCCCCCCTCTCTCATCTCTCTCTTTCCTCCTCTCCCCCTCTCCTCCTCTCCCTCTCTCCCCCTTTCCCCCTCACCTCTCCCTCTCTCCTTCTATCCCCCTCTACTCTTTTTCCCTCTCTCTTCCCCTCTTCCCTCTCCTCTTTTCCCCTTCTCCCCTCTCCCCTCTCCTCTTCTCCCTCTCTAACTCTCTCCACCCTCTCCTCTTCTCCCTCTCTCCCCCTCTCCCACTCTCCTCACCTCTCCCTATCTCATCCTCTCCCCCCTCTCCTCCTCTCCCTCTCTCCTCCTCTCCCCATCTCCTTTTCTCCACCTCTCCTGTTCTCCCCCTCTCCCCCTCTCCCCCCTCTCCCCTCTCCTCTTCTCACTCTCTCTCCATCTCCACCCTCTCCTCTTCTCCCTCTCTCCCCCTCTCCCCCTTTCCCCCCTCTCCTCTTCACTCACTCCCCCTCTCCACCCCCTCCTCTTTTCCCTCTCTCCTCCTCTCCCCCCCTCCTCTCCTCTCCTCCTCTCCTCTTCTCACTCTCTGCTCCTCTCGCCTTCTCCTCCTCTCCCTCTCGCCATCTCTCCCCCCTCTCTTTTCTTCTCCCCTTTCCCCCTCTCCCCCTCTCCTCTTCTCCCTCTTCCCCCTCTCCTCTCTTCTCCCCCTCTCCACCCTCTCCCCCCTCTCCTCCTCTGCCTCTCTCCTCCTCTCCCCCCTCCCCTCCTCTCCCTCTCTCCCCCTCTCTCCCTCTTCTCTTTTCCCCCTCTCCCTCTCTCCCCCTCTCCCCCTCTCCTCTTCTTCCCTCTCCCCCTCTCCCCGTCTCCTCTTCTCCCTCTCTCCCCCTCTCCCCCCTCTCCTCCTCTCCCCCTCTCCCCCTCTCCTCTTCTCCCTCTCTGCTCCTCTCCCCCCTCTCCTCCTCTACCTCTCTCCTCTTCTCCTCCTCTCCCTCGTTCTTCCTCTCCCCCTCTCCTCATCTTCCTCTCTCCCCCTCTCCTCTTCCTCTCTCCCCCTTTCCCCCTCTCCTCTTCTCCCCCTCTCCTCCTCTCCCCTCTCCTATTCTCCCTCTATCCCCCTCTCCACCCTCTCCTCTTCTCCCTCTCTCCCCTTCTCCCCCCTCTCCTCTCCTCTCCTCCTCTCCTCCTCTCCCCTTCTCCTCCTCTCCCTCTCTCCTCCTCTCCCCACTCTCCTCTCCTCCTATCCCCCCTCTTCCCCTCTTCTTTTCCCTCCCCTTACATGATATAATATATATTTGAGGAGGGGAGGGAGAGAGAGAGAGAGAGGGAGGGAGGGAGGGAGGGAGGAGGAAGAGAGTAATGTGGCGTTGAGAGGGGGGTGGAAAGGGGAGGAGAGAGGGAGGAGAGGGAGAGATGGGAGAGAGAATATAGTATTAACACTGACTTCTCACCAGTGATGTCATCATAACCAGTAACCTTTTCCACTCTTGGCCCAGCCCAGCCTGACCCTGACATATAGCATCAGGCCTGTTGAGTTGATTTGGGTAACAGACCTCTAGCTTCTACACCACATCCCCCCTTCTCCTGCTCTAACATGAGACCTCATCAGTTTCCTGTGGGATTTTTCAAAACAGATCAGTTTGATGTAGTTAGCTGGGTTCAAATAGTGATCCAAGATAAGTTGCTAAGACGTTTATCTCACATCAAAGACCTAATGAACTAATGACATATAGCCTAGCAGTATTTTCCACTCTTCAGTCCACTCTTCATGACAGCAGACTTGTATAGCTCAGTGGAGCCCCAGTTAGAGACAGATATGATACCTGCAGTGATATTGATGATCCTGTTCTGGAGCACAGGTAGGATGCTGTTATACTGATATACACTTGTGACAATTACTGAGATATGATTTGATATTGTAAGATATATGATCATTTACAGGGCTAGTAAAATAACATACAACTGGAAGCAGACAATAAAAATCTGTCTCAAAGCAGAACAATAATGTGATCACCTGTAAATGTACTTTACTATAGCATAACTGTCCATCTGGGGCCAGGCACTAATGTCAGTTAAGTTGTGATGGTGTCATGCATCTGACTGTTGTATATTCAGTGTGTCAACAATTGATTATATCTGTCTCTGTGTAAACGAATGAGAGTATATATGATATATTACATTGGTCTTATGTTAGTGTAGGATAATGGGTGGTGTAGATGCTAGAGGTCTGTGACCTGAGTCAAGCTCAACAGGCCTGATGCTATATGTCAGGAAGAGAGAGAGAGGACAGAGCGGAGGGGGTGGGGAGGGCAGAGGAGAGAGTGGTGGAGAGAGGATGGAGGGGGCAGAGGAGGGGAGGGAGATAGAGAGGGAGAGAGAAGGGAGAGGAGAGAGAGGGAGATTTCAAAAGAGATAGGGCTGACAGATTAACATGCAGTCAGCTGAATATCTTTTCATCACTGAATTCTCACCAGTGATGTCATCATAACCAGTAACCTTTTCTACTCTTCCACTCAGCTTGACCCTGACCTCTGAAACAACAGACAAAAAAAATGTAATAAATTGGATATAAACTCATCTGGAAAGAGTGTTACACATTTCCATCTATAGTGTATGTACACATGGGTGTTGTTGCATCATACCAACAATTAGCCTATCTTCCCCAGCACATCATGAAAGGTCATGTTGATGTTCATTTAACCTCTGCCTCTTTCTCTCTCTCTCTCATCCTCTGACTCCTCTCTTTCTCCTTTGTTTCTTTCTTTCTCTCTCTCTCTCTCTCTCTCTCTCTCTCTCTCTCTCTCTCTCTCTCTCTCTCTCTCTCTCTCTCTCTCTCTCTCTCTCTCTCTCTCTCTCTCTCTCTCTCTCTCTCTCTCTCTCTCTCTCCTCAGATAACCAGGCTCAAAGCATCAGTCCACCAGGTAGGTAGAGTATAAATCTACAATGATTATAGCAGTTCAATATTAGTCAACTTTATTATCCCACATGGAGAAAGTCATGTGTCCATACACACCATTCTAAAACCCAATAACAAGTACTGTTTTATGGCACTACTAATACTTGTCAACCACAAAGCATTACTGCTGTTAGAATAACAGAAGCCCTGTCATAATCTGTCCTCACCACTGTGTTTTCCTCTCTGCTGTTTACAGCTGAACTCTCAGTCAGACTGGTGAATGGGACCAGTTCCTGTTCTGGGACACTGGAAGTCTTTTATGAAGGAGAGTGGTTAGGTCTATGTCCTGGGTGGTGGAGCATGATAGACGCTAAGGTTGTGTGTAGAGAGCTGGGCTGTGGGAATGTTGTAGCTGTATCTAGAGGACCTCTGGTTGAAGAGGGAAGAGGAGGAGGAGTCATACTAAGGGGTAGTACATGCAGTGGAAATGAGTCTACTATTAGAGAGTGTGACATCAGTAGAGCAGGACCTACTGTCTGTTATAGTGGATATTATCATCATGTGATCTGTTCAGGTAAGAGACTGGTAATATTGAGAGATTTAATATGTACATTATACAAGATTAGCATATATCATGTTTTATGTTTTTTTCATTTAAAGAGGGAGAGATGTTAGATGTATTTAAACATTATATTTGTGTTTGTCATATTCATTTATGGGAGATGTGCATGGGCAGATCATTGTAGTTCAGATGTTACTGAAGTGAAGCTGCCTGATGGATGTCCAGCTGTTTATTTTCTATAAAGTGAAGTGAACTTATTCCTGTCTCCTGCCTGCATTATTCCCAACCCTGTCCTGAGTGACTAAGAACCCATTTCTACCTCTTACAGTATCAAACATAGCAACCTACAATCTTTTATCCAACATATTTGTGTTTAGTCCTTGACAGTGTCATCAACAAAACGGATTGAATGTTCAACCAACTCTTTTTCTCCAGAGTCTGTGCAGCTTGTGGATGGAGCTGGTCTCTGCTCTGGGAGACTGGAGGTGAAGTCCAATCAGTCCTGGGCCTCAGTGTGTGAAGCTGACTTTGACCAGCAGGATGCAGAGGTAGTCTGTGGGGAGCTTGGCTGTGGGGCTCCTGCAGCTCTACAGGGGGGGCTCTATGGAGAAGATGAGGGTCAGACCTGGGATAAAGAGTTCCAGTGTAAAGGCAATGAGTCCCTTCTCCTGGACTGTGACACCTCAGACAGAAAAAACAACACCTGCCTACCTGGTAATGCTGTTGGACTCACCTGCTCAGGTAAGAAACAGTTTGTCACTCAATCAACATTGTTTCTCGCCTGGAGTGAAGAATATGAGAGGCAATATATAGTGGGCTCCAAAATTACTGGCACCCCTGTCTGGCAATGCACAAACAATACTTACAGAAATATAAACAATATCATTATAGAGAGAAACTGAAAATACCAACATGTGAGAAATACTGTACTATATTAATGTTCCAATGGAACCCACCAAAATCATTTATTGATTAAATAAAAAATCAATGTCCTCCAAATCAAGGTTTCACAATTAATTGCACCCTTAAAGACTATTGTAAATAACATCTACCAAAATTAAACCAGTGTTAAGTGAATATTTAAATCTCAATGGTTGAACTCAACTATTTCAGTGTCTCTGTGCGTATCCCAAAAGGTTGTAATGCTTTTGGATCAAGAAACGGACAGAGTCCCGGTCTGCATAGTCAGGCCTTTATTCATTGAGAATTCTGTTCATCACAATTTCAGAGTCCATCTTTTATACTCACACATCATACAAAAATCCCACCCCTTTTAGGCGGGCTGTTTTCCTCTGCTCTCCTAACCATCAGGTCACACACACATGTTCTTATCATAGGCTGCATTCCTTAGTTATCGCCGTCCTCATACTCCTTAAAAAGCCTAACCGTTTCTCTCCTCCCTTCATTGGGAGGCCTCTTTATCTTGGTTTCCCAGTTGTCTGTAGCCAGTTCTCCTTGTCCTTTGTTGTCTGGTCTAACTCTTAATCACATTGCTAAATAGTAGCTCAATGTCATAGTCTTTACTGGTCCTACACTCACACATTCTAACACATTTCACACAGTTTCAGGGTGTAAAATTAGTCATTAATAATTATTCTATCAACCAGGAAATAAATTCCACTTATTTAAGTGTATCTAAGTCTTAAGGAACTATATTGAGCCATTACATCACTTCCTGTTTCACTAGGATATAAAAATGAGGTAACACGCATACAATATCCCTTTGTCATCCAACACCATGAAGAAAACAAAATAACTGGCAGTTCAAAAGAGACAGATGGTCGTAGACCTTCATAAATCTGGTAATGGCTACAAGAAGATCCACAAACGATTGAATATACCACTGAGCACTGTCAGGGCAATTATTAAAAAATAAAAAAGATATGGAACAGTTGAAAACCTCACGGTAGAGGACGCAAATGCATTTTGCCCCCCAGGATAGGGAGGAGGATGGTGAGAGAAGCAACAAAATCCCCAAGAATAACTGTGAACGAATTGCAGGCCTTGGTGGCGTCTTGGGGTCACCAGGTTTCAAAAAGCACCATCAGACGCCACCTCCACAACCACAGGCTCTTTGGAAGGTTTGCCAGAAGAAAGACCTTTCTGACCCCAAGACACAGACGCAAGCGCTTTGAGTTTGCCAAATGTCATTTACATTATGACTGGAAGAAGGTGCTCTGGTCAGATGAGACCAAAATTGAACGTTTTGGTCAGATACAGCATCGACATGTTTGACGTCGAAACAGAGATGCATACAAGGAGAGGCACCTCATACCCACTGTGAAATATGGTGGTGGGTCAGTGATGATTTGGGGCTGTTTTAATTCCAGAGGTCCAGGGGCACTGGATGGCATAATGAATTCCACCAAGTATCAGGCCATTTCGGCTGACAAAGAAGGCTGGGATTTGGCCGAAAGTGGACATTCCAACAAGACAATGACCCAAAACATACCTCAAGATCCACACAGAAATGGTTCTGTGACAAAAAATATATATCTTCTGCCATGGCCATCTCAGTCAGACCTCAATCCAATCGAAAATCTGTGGGCTGATTTGAAGATGGCAGTTGATAAGCGCAAACCCAAGAATGTGAAGGATCTTGAAAGGATCTGCATAGAGGAATGGTCCAAAATCCCTCCAAATGTGTTCCTTAACCTTGTCAAACATTACAGGAAAAGACTCCATGCTGTTATCCTTGCCTGAGGTGGTTGCACTAAGTACTAAATGAGGAGTGCCAATAATTATGAAACCTTGATTTAGGTGACTTTTATTTTGTATTAAATAATTGTATGATTTTGGTTGGTTCCATTGAAACATTAATAAAGTACAGTATTGTTTATATTTTTTTATGTATTGTTGGTGCAGTCAGGGGTGCCAGTAATTTTGGAGCCCACTGTAGATGTGTTTTAGTGTGAAAATAGTAAGATTACTGTCTCTCTCTCTTCTCTCTGTGGTCCTCTGTAGCTCAGCTGGTAGAGCACGGTGCTTGTAATGCCAAGGTAGTGGGTTCGATCCCCGGGACCACCAATACACAAAAATGTATGCACGCATGACTGTAAGTCGCTTTGGATAAAAGCGTTTGCTAAATGGCATATTATTATTATTATTCTTTTCTCAGAGCCTGATGATGTGAGGCTGGTGGGAGGAGGCAGTCGCTGTGCTGGTGGACTGGAGCGGTACGACCAGGGAGAGTGGAGGACTGTGGGAACTGATGACAGGAACAAGGAGGCTGTAGCTGCAGTAGTGTGTAGACAGCTGGGTTGTGGCTCCACTGTTTCAGTACTAGCTGGAAACACCACTATGGGGTTTAATGTTATCTGTTATGGGTCTGATCCTTCACTGAGGGAGTGTAGGAGAACAAATAATCTCCTTCCTGGACTCACAGTGATCTGCTCAGGTAATAACAAGATATTATAAATATATTCAACTGATTTCCTTCATTCATACAACTTCCTCTGCACCTCTCACAATGACTGTTTAGCTTGTAAGTCTGCTTTGCAAAACAGATCACTCAGTCAAGTAGGAATAAAATACAACTTAAATATCCCAGAATGCTTTTGTATTTGAGTGTTATCTCAGTGAACGTCTCTACTCACTGCCACTGTCACATGTCATGTTATTGTCATATCTAAATGAGGAAAGTAGTTGAGGAGCTACGTTTTCTTTTTCTCTCCTCTTGTTCCAGATGTCCTGCTTCAGCCTGATATCAACATATGTTGTCTCAGTGACTGTAGGCCCACTACTCATGTTGCCATGTGAGGGAGGGTGGCTAGCACTGTTACATGCTGATGTTATTGTCATATCTATAGGAAACTATTAGAAGAGGTTTTTCTTGTTCTCTTTTCTTGTTACAGATCTCCTGGTCCAGCCTGATATCTTCCTGACTGACTCAATGGGAGGGGTCTCCAGGGGCCACCAGGGGCCCGAAGTGTTTAGGGGCTACAGCTTCACCATCACCTGCTCCACTCAGCCACAGTACCCAGGAGGCTCCTTCCTCCTCACGTTCACCGGCTCCAACAGAACCCAGACCCAGCCAGCTGTCAATCACTCTGCTGCCTTCCTCTTCCCTGCTGCAGATGACTCCCACCAAGGGAACTACAGCTGTGTTTATGACAATTATGTTTTCTCTCATAACTTCTTCTCTGAGAGTGAGCTCCTCAACCTCACCGTCACAGGTAACTGAACATGAACCAGACTTCTAACTTTGTCATTGACAGATTTCCCACAGATCTATGTGATGATGACCAGTCCCCTCATCAAAGGTGTTTCTGTTTTCAGCCTCTCCTCTACCAGCCTTCATCATCAGACACGTTGTAGTGCTGCTGATCCTACTGACAGCCATCACCACCATCTACCTGTACTACAAGGTAAAGACAGTTACTCAGACGTTACAAGTCATTTAAATGTTTGTGTCTATGAGCAGGGTTCAGATTCTACATTGGTCTATATCTGTGTTTAAGGTGTGTGATTAACCAGATGTGTATCTTTGACTTGTGTTGCACTATCTTGGGTTTGTTCTTCAGTACTGTTCTGATTATGAGAGAACGAGAGGGGGAGAGAACGAGAGGGGGAGAGAACGAGAGGGGGAGAGAACGAGAGGGGGAGAGAACGAGAGGGAGAGAACGAGAGGGGGAGAACGAGAGGGGGAGAGACACGGACAGAGAGGGAGAGAGAGAGACAGAGAGAGAGACAGAGAGAGAGAGACACCAGTGGCAAGGTGACTGTGAACATGGATGTGTATCAAACAGGCACAACGACAGTACAGGGACAAAGTATGAGCAATTCAAGGGCTCATACACGAGACGTATGTGGCAGGGACTCCAGACAATCCCAGATTATAAAGGGAAAGCTAGCCACGTATGGGACACCGACGCCTCGCTCCCGGACAAGATAAACACCTTCTTCTCCCGCATTGAGGATAACACAGTGCCACCGACGCGTGTGGTGAAGGTAGGCAGCAACACCTCTGCCACCCTGATCCTCAACACAGGGGGCCCATAGGGGTGCGTGCTCAGCCCCTTCCTGTACTCCCTGTTTACCCATGACTGTGTGGCCACGCACGTCTCCAACTCAATCATCAAGTTTGCTGATGACACAACAGTGGTAGGCCTGATTAACAACAACAACGAGACGGCCTACAGGGAGGAGGTGAGAGCCCTGGCGGAGTGGTGCCAGGAAAATAACCTCTCGCTCAACGTCAACAAAATGAAGGAGTTGATCATGGACTTCAGGAGACAGCAGAGGGAGCACGCCCCCATCCACATCAACGGGGCCACAGCGGAGAGGGTGAAAAGCTTCAAGTTCCTCGGCGTGCACATCACTGACAACCTGAAATGGTCCCTTCACACAGACAGTGTGGTGAAGAAGGCGCAACAGCACCTCTTCAACCTCAGGAGGCTGAAGAAATTCGGTTTGGCCCCTAAGATCCTCATGAACTTCTACAGATGCACCACTGAGAGCATCTTGTCGAGCTGTATCACCGCCTGGTATGCAACTGCACAGAATGCATCCTCAGGGCTCTCCAGAGGGTGGTGCGATCAGCCTGTCGTATCGGGTGAATGGTGGCCATTATTGCTGTCAACAAAGAGTCCGTTTATGCTGCATCGTATTAGAGGCTTTTATTAAAATCACGAGGTTACAGCATAAGTACAGACCCGCGGTGTCCGGAGAACGGCTTCTCAGATTGCCATGGCCGCTCTGACTTTCTTCTTCGTTTAACCCCTATTTATAAACAATGAAGCTCCCTCTTCTGGCCAATCACCAGTCTCCCCTGTCTACAATCCACTTCATGTCTGTTGTACATGATGTTACACTAAAACATATACTAACATCACCAACATTCCATTTCTTCATGAAAAACATTTAACAAAGACATCATCTTCAGATACGATATTCCCCCCTTCGAGATGAACAGTCTCGAAAACAAACAGAATAGGAATATGACTAGTAACAATTTATCTTATTGAGTATCTTTAACATTAAACCAAACACATTCTCCTCTAGAGTGTAAATACCTTTCTATGAAATATGAATAACTGTTTATGAAGTGTGAATACATTACTATCTTTATGAAGTGTGAATACATTACTATGAAATATGAAGAAATCTCTATGGAGTGTAAGAGCGAAAAACTGTCCGGCAACCTTCCATCCATCAATCAAGACAGTAAAATTCTCTCACGGTCCCTCTGCCCCAGGCAACCACCTTCGGTACTCCAGATAACCTCATAAACCATGTAAATGTATTTAAACTATGATGCAATTAAATACACATGTAAGCCCCTGCAAACAAAATCCTATCCAAAAACATCCACTCTAAGGCTGGTCAACCCATTGGACCCTAAAGTGGAACTCTCCCTGCCTAAATTCCCTGTCCCTAAACATCACCGAAATAAACAAAAACATCTAAGATCCTCACATGTATTCAACAACATCAAACATCATTCTACTAAAATGAATACCTAAGAATATGACACAATTATGTATTACACATGTCTATATTTCATTGCAAACACTGGAATGTAGTCCACTACACTTAATCTCCCTGTAGTCTCCTCTTCCAATGGATTGTTGATGATGGAATCAGCCACACCCTCCTTGTTTCATCTCCTCCAGTCATTGTCGTTTCATATTGTCCCTTCATATTGTCCTTGTTTGAGTCACATGTTCCCCCAAATGCTTCTGGAAGAAAAGAAAAGAAACGACCAAACAGTATCTTTTGCAAAACAACCCTTTCAAATTAAACATCAATATCCACTAAGAATATAAAAATGATATATAAATGATGCATGAATCACATAAACCCATTCCCCCCTTTGATTCATAAATCATACCAACATCACCCCAATATTGAATTTTTTTTGAAAAATCATCAAATAATCAAAATGATATTTATCCATCAGTTCCACTTGTCCATCTTTATCCAGATCAGGAACAGTCAACACCGGCATCTGAGTGTTGTCTCCAGGAATCACTCTCCAACCTATCTTTAATATCATAGCTTTCTCAAAGGTCAGTAACAAATTACAAACATCACACAGTGTTATCAAAGCTGAAACTAAAATCTGACCCATCACTGCCCCTACTGGGCCTAACTGATTTTGCAACCAAATCTTCTCAGATCTCCCAATCCTTCAATGATAGGCTTGAAGACTATGACATGTCGCGCTGTCACCTTTTAACCCTAGATTTAGCTGTGTCCGGTGCTATCCCTCTAATAATGGTAGAAACCTCATATGGAAGCTTCAACGTTGACATGTAACAACCTCCTATCCATCCATAATGTAAGAATATATATGCTTTATCACCACAAACCCTCCAAATATCTCTAAAATTCCCCATAGTCACATTGTCAGGCAAAACTAATCCTTTAACCATCAAAGTCCTGCTGTTCTTACTAACTGGTCCATAAAAATTACATTATATTTGTCATCTCTAACCTTATGTTCATGCTTATCCAAAGTCATCATATAATCATCACAATCTGATATTCCCATAAACATACCCCTTACCTCATATGTTTTATTAGAACAAAAACAACTTTTAGCCCTCCATGGTTACACCTCAAATGCTTCAGGGTTTGCTTGTTACCTGATTTTACTTTCCATCTAACAAATGCACCCAAGTTAATTCACTTAACCCAATTACACCTAACCCTAGGCTTAAACAAATGTTTTGACAACGACATTATTTTATCTGTTACTGACTGTTGCTGCTGATACAACAGTCATGACAACGCATAAGATTGACACATACTTGATAGAGGTCGAACGACCGTCTCTAACATGTTTGACTGGAATTCTAACCAGACATGGACCCTCAAGATTCCTTCCTGATCTTACAGAATGAGTTAACCGCTGGAACCAAAGATTCCTACCTGGCCATCTATCTTTAATTTTCACAACAGAAGAATCAAACCACTCCCTTTAGTTTCTCTCTTCCCTAACGAGCGGTACTGATCAGATACCTCTCCTTGTCTGTCATTAAAATCAAAGACCTCATCCTGTCCTCCATGATGAATCTATATTATCTCTACTACTATCTGTTCTCCTATTTTAATCCTATTCGTCTTGCTACCCCCTTTAATTTCAGAAAAGTTGTTGTCGGTGTCATACTTCCTATATCTGCTATTGCCATCGTATCATTAATCCCTTCCAGAGTTACCATTAAAGTAGTTGACTTAATTGCTGTATCAACCCTAATTACTTCTAGTGACAAAGCTACCGATATCCTATGTGTATTATTCACTGTTGGAGTGACTACTGTAATCTACTCCTCCTGAACTCCTTCGGTGACTGCGGAAGCTTCAACAGATTTCAAATCTTCCATTATAGGCATCACTTTACGAATTACATAGCCTTTTAACCAATAATTCTTAACCTGAACAACTTCTAATGCTTGCACTAGATAAGTATACATATATTCTCCCTGACCTTTCTCTGTAACATTACGCAACATAAGTGAACAGTCACTCCTAACCCTCTTCCAAACTATACCTCCTTCTACTCCTGGTCCTGATAACAATACTTATTCTCCATAATTATCTCTCCATATGGGAGGAACGTCCCCATCCTAACCCTAATAAGTATTTTTTCCCTAAAATTGGTGCTGTATTGGTTGTCTTCGCTTGTACTTCCATCTATCACCACTACTAGTGTCACTTTTTCCCCAAATCTCAGTACATTCTCTAATCCCTGACTTTCAAACTTTTGATTACACAAAATACCCCTATAATTACCTTGATCTTCCTACTCTACAGTGTCATTCACCATTGTTCTCTCTCTTACTACTAACTTTGAGACTTAGCTTACTGTCTCAGAGTTCCTTCAACCCTAATCTACTCCTAACTTATTTTAATCTAATCTTTTCTCTCATAACATTTAAAAACATTTTCCACTGATTTATTCACAAAATCCCTTTACCACCAAATTTTTAGAATATGTGATTGGGACAGTTCCCCACCTGCTTCTGACTCATTTCACACATACTTGGCAAACGACTAAACACCTTTTAGCCTAGCCTGAAATCTCTTAGTGTAAGAATGTAAACCCAGAATAAACAATGCATCTCTTTCCAATACTGCAATAACAGTATCTTCTAATATTAGTATCTTAAGAGTAATTAACTGTTTTACTACCTCAAATCCCTATCCTAATTAGTTAATTTTACATAGTGATATGTTTAACCTCTTTAGGCTGAACACAGATAAGTTTTTCCACTTCTAATGGTCCTCTGGTTTTACTTCAATTGTTAGCTATTTTCTCTTCTTCTCTAATCGGTGCTATCAGCTAACACCCCCCTTCCGGATCTTCTAAGCACTCTAGAATTCTTTAGGGTTCACCTGGAGAACAGGTGATCTTGAATTGCCCCTGTATCTTCCTTAAAAATGTTCTCTGTTTTTCCTCCTGACTGGTTGCATTAACAGGTAAAGTACCCAATCTGTCCACAATTATAACAGTCTTCTGAAAGTTGCTGGAAGTGTAGCTGAAATCTTCCTCCTCCTATTTCTTCTCGTCCTCTTCCTCTCCAATTCTGTGTCTGTCCAGAAACTGGCTGTGGATATGGAACATCTGATACCCCCCTTGGCTGGTACAATTGCATTTGATATTGTTCAGTTGAAGCTGTAACAGTGATTGTTGATTTGGTTCACTCTGATTCTTCATAACCAAAGCTTCTCTTCTCCACCCGTTGTATGATTGAGTTTTCTCAGAGCTCCTTCGTCCTGTTCTTTCTTCTTCTCCAATTCTTGGGATTCTTTTCTCAGCAGTTTCTCCTCTTCTGTATCTTCAGCTGTGTTACTTCTTCTAAACTATTTGCTTTATCCAGGCATGATAAACATCGGTCTATATCTCCTTCTATTTCTTCTTTGCTAGTCATTGTAGGATAACATCCTCTTGAACATAAAGCACCTTTAATCTCCAAATCTTCATCGCTTTCTTCATCTTCAACTTCCATCAGAGATCAAATCTCGTGTATCCTTCTTCTTTCCTCTCTTGCCAACTTCCTTCTGATCACAGAGTCATATCCACCCATGACCTCTTCATCATCACTCATCTTCATCATCCTCTTTAACCTCACTCTTCTCTTCCATACATCACATTTTCTTCCTTCTGGAGTTTTGATTCATCTTCATCGTCGTTTCTGCTTGTCCTCTATCTATTATTCATCTTCATCTCTGATGCAACAATCACCCTGCTGGATGATCACTGAAAGCTGAGGATAAACATCCCTAAGCTGTACTTTTTGCTGAATCCGTATGTGAGAAAGGTGTACTAACTTCTGCCATTAGTTTTTCTAACACTACTTTCTAACACTACTTTAGTTAAAGGATTACTATTTTTCCCTATATCAATCGGTGTAATCACCTTCATCTAGCCTTGCTGTCCTTTCTCCCCATTGTAACAACCCTTTTATATTCCTTTATTATGAATTAGCTTATTTTAGACTGTATAGCCTATGGCTTCCCTCCTGTAATTATTAATATAAACCTAACAACTACAAATAAATCCAAATAAACTCCAAATAAATCAATTAAAAATCATGAATAATTAAAACCAATTTTTATTCCTATGTCACCAATTTATCAATTAGTGTTGGCTATCTTACCACAACCCATCAAATGCAAGTAAATGTAGTTAGTCAACTTCAAAGCAATCCCCCAAAAACAAAGCCTCTAACCCTTCAATACTACAATTCCCATAAACCCCTTGCTCTATCAGCTCTATCAGCACCTAATTATCTTAAATTTACAAAATAATGTCAGTCCTCGATTCCCAACACAATTCCCATCAAACCCCAGTGATGCAGAGCCTCCAAAATGCAATTTTTCATGAAATAGTATTTGCCAAGCCTATGTGAAATTGTCATCAAATATTTTGTAAGGGATGATTTTGTGCACTAGCCTGATCTGATCCTCTGCCTCGTCACACCTTGTCACGTGACGCACGTCAGTCACACGTTAGCCCCTCCTCTCTCCTGTCGTATCGTATTGCTCCACTCATATGACAGAAAAACAGAGACACAGAATCACATTTTAGTAGTTAATGCAATCACTGAGTTATTTCAACCATATTCAATATTCCTTCGTTCACCCATTATTCACTCTAAGACTAACCTCCGAACTAAATAGATCGCTAAAAAACATTTTTATTTTAATCCGTCATTTAATTATTTAATTCAATTTATTATAATCCGTTACCATATATCTAATTTATAAATTCACTACATCTCAACAAATAGTTTAATGTTCAAACCCCAGCCGCTTTAAACTACAAGATTCGTGTTAAAATCTCTCCTCTTTGTTCCCACGTCTGTGTCTCCCTGTCTCCCCCTGCAGTGTAACAGATGTGTTGTTTAGTAAAATCCCACGCATGCGCGATACATTCTATGATACGATTCCCCGTGGAAGGTAGATTCTCTACTCCCTCCCCAAACAGACAGAATAACAGTCCCGCTTTACCTCCGTTTTCCCCTCCTAGTCAAACAACATTTAACAGCGCTCACAAAACATATAACCTGACTTAAACACACAGAGACAAATTTAAGAGACTTTAATCCATCGCAATGGCGTCTCTAAGGATATCCGTTAGCATGTAGCACGCAACACAATTAGCATTTAGCATTAGCATTATCATTAGCCTTAGGTACACTGTGACACAACACCCATTTAGCATTTAGCATTAGCTACACTGTGTAGAATGTAGCATGAAACACACTCCCATTTAGCATTAACATTAGCCTTAGCCTTTAGCTAACTGCGGCCTACCCAGCCCTAAGTAACCTGCACCGTGGCCAAATCATTGTCCATCATTATCCATATCTCCGCCTAACTTTATGCTGCCGTAAGTTCTGGATAATCATAGAGAGGTTACCCCACACATATACTTCGTCAACTATAAGATGAGCATAACATGCATATAATCCGTCCAGCTTATAATTCCCAGAATCAACCTTACCCACCGAACGCGTTGCAAAGATTTCATGGCCCATTCCTAAAGAATCGCCTCGCTTCGAGGTCTTTACCAGATTCACGGTGCCCTAAAGAATGCGCATATCGGCCTTCTCTAAATTTCCCATTGCCTATCGTTACCAATGGAATCTATTTTAATGCTCTAAATTTCCCATTGCCAACCGTTACCAATGGAATAACATTTTAGCAGACTCTAGTCAACAGCAACAACGCCACCCGAGGCAAGGTCGCAATGGTACATCTCTCCAGTGTACACAAGTCGTATCCAATCTAACAAACTCCGAAGCGGTAAGAAAAACTCACCCTTTTTGGCCATGCTTCAAAGCGAGTTAGCCTGGCGGTTGACTGAAACAACGAAGAGACGCAAACCCAGCCCCACGTTGGGCACCATTATGTCATATCGGGTGAATGGTGGCCATTATTGCTGTCAACAAAGAGTCCGTTTATGCTGCATCGTATTAGAGGCTTTTATTAAAATCACGAGGTTACAGCATAAGTACAGACCCGCGGTGTCCGGAGAACGGCTTCTCAGATTGCCATGGCCGCTCTGACTTTCTTCTTCGTTTAACCCCTATTTATAAACAATGAAGCTCCCTCTTCTGGCCAATCACCAGTCTCCCCTGTCTACAACCCACTTCCTGTCTGTTGTACATGATGTTACACTAAAACATATACTAACATCACCAACATTCAATTTCTTCATGAAAAACATTTAACAAAGACATAATCTTCAGATACGATAAGCCCAACACATCACCAGGGGCACACTGCCTGCCCTCCAGGACATCTACAGCACCCGGTGTCACAGGAAAGCCAGGAAGATCATCAAAGACCTCAGCCACCCGAGCCACGGTTTGTTCACCCCACTACCATCTAGAAGGAGGAGACAGTGTAGGTGCATTAAAACTAGGACAGAGAGACTGCGACAGCTTCTATCTCCAGGCCATCAGACTCTTAAACAGTCACCACTAGCCGGCCCAGTACCCTGCCCTGAACTTTAGTGACTGTTACTAGCTGGCTACCACCCGGTACTCAACCCTGCACCTTAGAGACTGCTTCCATATGTACATAGTCATGGAACATTGGTCCCTTTAATAATGTGTACATCCTGTTTTACCCACTGTATATGTACAGTGCATTCAGGAAGTATTCAGAGCCCTTGAATTTTGTACACATTTTGTCACGTTACAGCCTTATTCTAAAATTGATTAAACCTATTTTTTTCCTCATCAATCTACACACAATACCCCATAATGACAGTGAAAACAGGTTTTTAGAAATGTTTGCAAATGTATTGAAAAGGGGAAAAAAAGAAATACCTTGTTTACATAAGTATTCAGACCCTTTGCTATGAGACTCGAAATTGATCTCAGGTGCATCCTGTTTCCATTGATCATCCTTGAGATGTTTCTACAACTTTATTGGAGTCCACCTGTGGTAAATTCAATTGATTGGACATGATTTGGAAAGGCACACACCTGTCTATATAAGGTCCCACAGTTGACAGTGAATGTCAGCGCAAAAACCAAGCCATGAGGTCGAAGGAATTGTCGTAGAGCTCCGAGACATGATTGTGTCGAGGCACAGATCTGGGGAAGGGTACCAAAACATTTCTGCAGCATTGAAGGTCCCCAAGAACACCGTGTCCTCCATTCTTAAATGCAAGAACTTTGGATCCACCAAGACTTTTCCTAGAGCTGGTCGCCCGGCCAAACTGAGCAATCGGGGGAGAAGGGCCTTGGTCAGAGGTGACTAAGAACCCGATGGTCACGCTGACAGAGCTCCAGAGTTCCTCTGCAGAGATGGGAGAATCTTCCAGAAGGACAACCAACTCTGCAGCACTCCACCAATCAGGCCTTTATGGTAGAGTGGCCAGACGGAAGCCACTCCTCAGTAAAAGGCACATGACAGCCCGTTTGGAGTTTGCCAAAAGACACCTAAAGACCTCAGACCACGAGAAACAAGATTCTCTGGTCTGATGAAACCAAGATTGAACTCTTTGGCCTGAATGCCAAGCGTCATGTCTGGAGGAAACCTGGCACCATCCCTACGGTGAAGCATGGTGGTGGCAGTATCATGCTGTGGGGATGTTTTTCAGTGGCAGGGACTGGGAGACTAGTGAGGATTGAGGGAAAGATGATGAACAGAGCAAAGTACAGAGCGATCGTTCATGAAAGTCTCTGAATGTCCTTGAGTGGCCCAGCTAGAGCCTGGACTTGAACCGGATCTAATATCTCTGGAGAGACCTGAAAATAGCTATGCAGTGATGCTCCACATCCAACCTGACATAGCTTGAGAGGATCTGCAGAGAAGAATGGGAGAAACTCCCCAAATACAGGTGTGTCAAGCTTGTAGCTTCATACCCAAGAAGAGTCAAGGCTGTAATCGCTGCCAAAGGTGCTTCAACAAAGTACTGAGTAAAGGGTCTGAATACTTATGTAAATGTGATATTTCCGTTTCTTATTTTAATAAATTTGCTAAATGTCTAAAAATCAGTTTTTGCTTTGTTATTATGGGGTATTGTGTGTAGATTGATGAAAAAAAACAAAACAATTTAATCCATTTTAGAATAAGGCTGTAACGTAACAAAATGTGGAACAAGTCAAGGGGTCTTAATACTTTCCGAAAGCACTGTATATCCTGTATTCTAGTCATGGCTCATCCTATATAACTACTGCTCTACAAACTTTTTATATCCACATACTGTCTATACTGTCTTTACACACCATTATATGTATATATACACTGAGTATACCAAACATTAGGAACACATATTTACATGATATATATTTATATTCCAGACTCTGACACTGCTCATTCTGATATTTATTAATGTAATGTATTTTTCTGGATTATGTGATTATTTATTTTGTTGCTAGGTATTACTGCCCTGTTGGAGCTAGAAATACAAGCATTTCGCTGCACCTTCGATAACCCCTGCAAATCTGGGACAAATACATTTGATTTGATTTGAAATGTCTGACTCTTGGTGCTGTGTCTCCCTAGACCACCAGGAGGCAGAAGAGAGTGAACAGGGTGAGCAGCGTGGTTCTTTATGTTGATGCCAATGCCATGGAGATGGTCTCTCTGAGCTCCAGAGCTGAAGCTGGACCGGGAGAGGAGAGAGCAGCCCAGGGGACTGAGTAGGAGTAGAATGATGCTGACCCTACATGCTGATCCACCATTATTCCTTTTAGTTCGTTTTTTGCTACCAGGGGAACATGGGGTTTGGGTAACTTGGGGTTTGGGTAACATGGGGTTTAGGGTAACATGGGGTTTTGGGTAACATGGGGTTTTGGGTAACATGGGGTTTTGGGTAACATAGGGTTTTGGTTACGTGGGGTTATGGTAACATGGGGATTGGGGTAACATGGGGTTTTGGGTAACATGGGGTTTTGGGTAACATGGGGTTTTGGGTACGTGGGGTTTGGGTAACATGGGGTTTTGGTTACATGGGGTTTTGGTTACATGGGTTTTGGTTACATGGGGTTATGGTAACATGGGGATTGGGTAACAACGGGAATGGGGTTACGGGTAACATGGGGTTTTGGGTAACATGGGGTTTTTGGTAACATGGGGTTTTTGGTAACATGGGGTTTTTGTAACGTGGGGTTTTGGGTAACGTGGGGTTTTGGGTAACGTGGGGTTTTGGGTAACGTGGGGTTTTGGGTAACGTGGGGTTTTAATTATTTTTAGAGAGTAGCTCAATTAAGTCTGTTTTGTGTTCCAGAATTTATTGCTGCTTTTAGCTTTGTCTTCATCTTATTTAGTGTTTCTCTTAGATTCTTTATCTTGAAGTGTTTCCATTATTAGACCATGTATTATTATAATCATCTGTTCATACTTAAATCAAGGGATCAACTTTTTCTCAAGTCATTTTGGTTTATTGATTGTTGTGTTGTTTACCCCTCATGATGTTATTGATTATAAATGTTATGATATTGATTAGGATGTAGATTATTGTTATGATGTTAGTAGTATATAGATAATGATGTTATTGATTATAAATGTTATGATATTGATTAGGATGTAGATTATTGTTATGATGTTAGTAGTATATAGATAATGATGTTATTGATTATAAATGTTATGATATTGATTAGGATGTAGATTATTGTTATGATGTTAGTAGTATATAGAGATATGTGTTATTCTCTTATGATCTGTGGGTTAAAGAGAAAGTATAGTACTTAGTGCAGGTCTGATATACAATAGATGGTGTTGTACAAATCAATCAATCAATAAGTAGCGTAAATGAATATTGTATTGTATTATATCAATGACATTAAAGTTATTGTTGACAAGTGCTAATTCTACACTGAGTATACAAAACATTAAGAACACCTGCTCTTTCCCAGACATAGACTGACCAGTTGAATCTGGGTGAAAGCTATGAAGCGTTATTGATGTCACTTGTTAAATCCACTTTAATCAGTGTAGCTGAAGGGGAGGAGACAGGTTTTAAAAAATGATTTTTAAGGCTTGAGATAATTGACACATGGATTGTGTATGTGTTCCATTCAGAGGGTGAATCGGCAAGACAACAGATTTAAGTGTCTTTGAACAGGATATGGAAGTTGGGGCCAGGCAAACCGGTTTGAGTGTGTCAAGAACTGCAACGCTGCTGGGTATTTTACGCTCAACAGATTGCCGTGTGTATCAAGAATGTCCTCCACCCAAAGGACATCCAGCCAATTTGACATAACTGTGGGAAGCATTGGAGTCAACATGGGCCAGCTTCCCTGTGGAATGTTTTTGACACCTTGTAGAGTCCATGCCCTGACAAATTGAGGCTGTTCTGAGGGCAAAAAGTTGGGGTGCAACGCAATATTAGGAAGATGTTTCTAATGTTTTGTACACTCAGTGGATAGTTGATGTGAGTTCAGATAATGTTTTGTTTTTATGTTATTCACCCTTTCCAGATAAAGACCTGTTGCTCTCTAAACTGCCATGTAATCACTGAATGCTTTTAATAAACTCAGTCTTGTGTGATTTCCCCTCCAGTTTTTTATTTCACAGTGGTCAAGGGATTATTGATCATTAGTGATTCCATCAGTGACACCAAACATCAGGTCAGCCCAGAGGTTCAGCACTTTGACCCTTAGTGACCTCTCCGACAGACAGACAGACAGACAGACAGACAGACAGACAGACAGACAGACAGACAGACAGACAGACAGACAGACAGACAGACAGACAGACAGAGCAGCAGAAGAATGTCAGAGGCAGAATTCTGCATCTTCATATCACAATAACAGCTTTTTAATGCAACTGGAGGTGGTCTGAATATCGCTCACACAGGACAACGACTCCCATTGTTAGGGGCATAGACATGAGAATCTTGTCACTATATACAGATCTCTGGACGGGTGGATACACTTTTACACCTGCTACGTTAGGTTAGATACACACAGACCACATGACAGAGGAATGTCCACAACACAACTACGAGAGGGACAGAGACAGTTGGTGAAAGTAGACCTCATCTACTCTGAAGAACTAGTTAAACGATTTGTTCAGACGGTTCTGCAGTATACTTAGACAGGCTAGCTAAATAGGATGACTAAAGACAGTACAGTATGGGGAACACATACACAACTGAAATATTTGATTATTTCATAGTCATTTCCTATTTTTCTATTTATCACTACCCAGTGTAGACTTGACAGAGACAATGGAATATTTTCAATGTTTTGGCAATTGAATGTTCAAATAAAGTATTGTGAGTGAGTGTGTATATACTATAGTGTGAATATATAGAATTGTGACTGAGTATGTATATACTATAGTGTGAATATATCGTATTGTGAGTGAGTGTATATAGTGTGAATATATAGTGTTGTGACTGAGTGTGTATATAGTATTGTGACTGAGTGTGTATATAGTGTGAATATATAGTGTTGTGACTGAGTGTGTATATAGTGTGAATATATAGTACTGTGACTGAGTGTGTATATAGTGTGAATATATAGTGTTGTGACTGAGTGTGTGTATATTGTGAATATATAGTGTTGTGACTGAGTGTGTATATAGTGTGAATATATAGTACTGTGACTGAGTGTGTATATAGTGTGAATATATAGTGTTGTGACTGAGTGTGTATATAGTGTGAATATATAGTATTGTGAGTGAGTGTATATAGTGTGAATATATAGTATTGTGAGTGAGTGTATATAGTGTGAATATATAGTACTGTGACTTAGTGTGTATATAGTGTGAATATATAGTACTGTGACTGAGTGTGTATATAGTGTGAATATATAGTATTGTGACTGAGTGTGTATATAGTGTGAATATATAGTACTGTGACTGAGTGTGTATATAGTGTGAATATATAGTAGTGTGAGTGAGTGTATATAGTGTGAATATATAGTATTGTGACTGAGTGTGTATATAGTGTGAATATATAGTACTGTGACTGAGTGTGTATATAGTGTGAATATATAGTATTGTGAGTGAGTGTGTATATAGTGTGAATATATAGTATTTTGACTGAGTGTGTATATAGTGTGAATATATAGTACTGTGACTGAGTGTGTATATAGTGTGAATATATAGTATTGTGACTGAGTGTGTATATAGTGTGAATATATAGTACTGTGACTGAGTGTGTATATAGTGTGAATATATAGTATTGTGACTGAGTGTGTATATAGTGTGAATATATAGTACTGTGACTGAGTGTGTATATAGTGTGAATATATAGTACTGTGAGTGAGTGTGTATGGTCAGTGCAGATAGTTTAAGTAGTCATTAATTCACTATTCATCAGTCTTATGGCTCATTAGCAGGGTTAGAGTTAGGTTCACCTGAGTCCATAGAGGAAACTTCACTATGTTAAGAACTATTAACCATGTTGGTAGTCCAAGCACCTGTATCCTGCTGCTGCCCCCTAGGGGTGGGATGTTGCCACAGGAAATAGACTGTCTTACTGTGGTCTCAGCTCCAGGGTTTTCCCAAGGCACAGATCAGGATCAGCTTCCCCAACCCCAAGGTCATGGCAATAAGGGTTCCATCTTTTGTCAAATTAACATCAAAAGTTGATCATCTTTTGCATTTTAGCTAATCCTAACACTTTTCCTAACCTTAACCTAATCATCCTAACCTGCTACGTTAATTCTCCTAACCTGCTGTACAAATTCTCCTAACCTGCTATGAAAAGTCAAATCTGGCGTTAATCTGACAAAAGCTGGATCCCTTCTAGCCATGACCCAACAGCAACACCGTCAGAACAATAGCAGTCTTCATTCTGAAAGGAGTCTGGTCTTCTTCAGAAGTAGTGTAGTAGTCTACAGGGTTCAGGACTCACCTTTTTAAACACTTCTTATCTCTCATATCATGAGGTTCCACATGTGTTTGGTTACATAGTGCCCAATGTTCTTCTTAGTGATAAAACAGCAAACATTAACTGTTTACTTATCAGACCCACATATACAATAAATATACTAGAATATAATATACTATATTCATATGCTTTGAGTACTCACACATGAATCATATCATGAATGCAGGTCATGTGTTGTTAAGAGCAAGCAGTAAAAACATACTGACAGGACAGTTCCTCTTATGGCCACTAGGTGATAGTCTGGTGTCACAGACGCATGACTGCAGTCTAGAACGATGCATTGTCCCAATTATGTCTCCTTTCTCTTAAAGTGTGCACTTGTTCACTTCCCTAAACTGAAATGACTGGTATACTAAATATGGTGGAAACTCCCACTTGATCACAGAAGGTATAGTCCCACGGGTGGAACGGTGGGAGACTAACAGTACCCCCTCTCCCCCTCTCCCCCTCTCCTATTCTCCCTCTCTCCCCCTCTCCTCTTCTCCCCCTCTCCCCCTCTCCTCTTATCCCCCTCTCCCCCTCTCCCCCTCTCCCCCTCTCCTCTTCTCCCTCTCTCCCCCTCTCCTCTTCTCCCTCTCTCCCTTATATTATATAATATACATTTGAGGAGGGGAAGGATAGAGAGAAAGGGGGAGAGAAAGGGGAGGAAAGAGGGAGGAGAGCGAGAGATGGGAGAGAGAGAATATATTATTATCACTGACTTCTCACCAGTGATGTCATCATAACCAGTAACCTTTTCCACTCTTGGCCCAGCCCAGCCTGACCCTGACATATAGCATCAGGCCTGTTGAGTTGACTTGGGTAACAGACCTCTAGCTTCTACACCACATCCCCCCTTCTCCTGCTCTAACATGAGACCTCATCAGTACTCATTTTGGGTGCTGGTACTGTTTCTATTTAGGTGCTGGAACATTAACCAATATTCTATAAGAGGTGAACTCAAGCAGTAGAAAGTTAGAGGTGATATTATAGGACACACTATGTGAAACGTTGCTACTCTGTCAGCAGTGTCCTGTGGGGTTTTTCAAAACAAATCCGTTGTGAAGTGGAAACATCTAGGAGCAACAACGGCTCAGCCACGAAGTGGTAGGCCACACAATCTCACAGAACGGGACCGCCGAGTGCTGAATCTCGTAACATGTAAAAATGGTCTGTCCCAGGTTCAGGGGCGGTGTGTTCATTAGGGCGATATGGGCGACGCACTGCCAAACGGGAAAAGGAAGGGATTTTTTTTCTAATCAATTATATCACGGCAACAGTAGTTATCAGTGTTCTAATCTAGACGTCTGATCTGCCACTAAATGTCCAATCAGGCTAAAGTCGTGCTTCAAATGTCCCCGCCCGTTTTGGGGCGATTTCAGTCAGGTTGAAAATCGCCCAGAAGTCTCTCATAGCCTCTAATGTAAAATCAATTTTTTTCAAATATCAGAGCTTTCAATACAATCTCTATGGGTTTCTGAGGGCTTGCACTTACGCGCTTTCGTCATACGTAACATAACCATGAACGTAACTAAGAAAAGAGCGGGTAGCCTCATCAATCAATTCACTATTACTGTCAAAATGGCTAGCCTTCAGTGCAACGCGATTGTCTCTTTGAAAGAAGTTCCTTTTTGTCTTCGAACAAATCAAGATAAATTGGCAACGAAACAATTAGGACCTCCCAGACCAAATTTAATAATTCAACAGGTTTCTACTAAGCAGAGTCGTGAAAACTGTCTACGAGAATCGAGACGACCTCATAGAATGTTTTGAAGCCATTCGGACGGGTTCATTGGGTTCATTTGACTGGCTACGTGAGGATGCTACATGATGAAGATTTTATTTTTTTCCTGCGGCTTTTTCACAAAATCATGCCCCACGTCGACATTCTGTACCAGAAGCTACAGAAGAAGGACATTGATGCTGTCTTTATCAAACGTGCCCTCGACAGCTTCACAAGCAGTGTGCAGGCCATAAGGTAAGATTAAACAATATCATTCGATCTTTCTCAATGTTCATTTTTACAAATCTATACAATTGGCCAGAATATGGTTGTTCATATTTACAAATCTATACAATTGGCCAGAATATGGTTGTTAATTTTTACAAAGCCATACAGATAGCTGTGTTTACCTTTTCTAGAAATTACTTTCAAATTCTGTTTTCAGGCAAAATGTCTATCACTGTTCATTTTCACAAATCTATACAAGAGGGCAGAATATGGAAGTCTATAAAAATGTCTTATTACCAATAACTTGCATCAATGTTTTCAGTAGCCTCTATCAAAAGCTCCTGCTTGCTTGTTGTGAATTATGTGCACATATTTCCAATTCAACCATGAGGCAAAAAATGTGGTAAAAGCTCTTGTTGATCCTGCAATCTGAACAAATACCAAGATGCTGTATTTTCAGCTGATATTTCATTTGTTTATGGAAATGCATATTGTTTATGCAGTGTTGAGGAATGTGAAAGAACACCCTTGATTATTTTTACTGTGATAACTTATTTTGATTTTGTAAGCCAACACTTTTGAGATCAGTCAATAAATGCTTCTGGTATTGACTTATATGCTGCCCCTGTCTTCATGTTGTTGCTGGACATATCTTTTTAAAAATGTGTGTAGGTCACCTAAATCATCAGAAAAATTGCCCCCCCTGAGAATTTTTTCAGGAGCCGCCACTGCCCAGGTTGCAACACTCACTACCGAGTTCCAAACTACCTCTGGAAGCAACGTCAGCGTAATAACTGTTAGTCGGGAGCTAAAACAACTGTTTCTACTAAAACCAAATAGCCTCCAGTACAGTAACCACTAGAGTAATACAGGATACAAGATAAACATGTTCCAAAGTAGTATCGCTCCCAGTTTCCTCCATCCAGTAATACATGAAACCATGACTTTGTTTCCCCTTACAGTATGTATTGGAATCTACAGTCTTTACTGTGCTTTATGTAGTGCTACTGTCCAGTAGTAAAAGTAGTAGACAGGTCCAAGTCTGCAGTACATACCTATTGTCATTTTGGGACGTCTGGATGATGGATGCTACAGTGAAACGGCTCATATTGGGCTGCACTCTCTGCCCAGCCTCTATCAAGGTCAAACCATGGTGACCACATGGTCCACCACAGTCACCCCACACTCTTTCATCAGAGATTACTCTCCTTGTTCTCTGTCTTCCTCCTCTCCTCCTCCTCCTCCTCCTCCTCCTCCACCTCATCCCCTCCTCCTCCACTCTCCTCCTCCTCCTCCTCCTCCTCCTCCTGTTCCTCCTCCTCTCCTCCTCCTCCTCTTCCTCTTCCTCTCCTCCTCCTCCTCCTCCTCCTCCTCCTCCTCCTCTCCCTCTCCTCCTCCTCCTCCTCCCTCCTCCTCCCCTCTCCTCCTCCTCCTCCTCCTCCTCCTCCTCCTCCTCCCCCTCTCCTCCTCCTCCTCCTCCTCCTCCTCATCCCCTCTCCTCTCCTCTCCTCTCCTCCTCTCCTCTCCTCTCCTCTCCCTCTCCTCTCCTCTCCTCTCCTCTCCTCTCTCTCCTCTCCTCTCCTCTCCTCTCCTCCTCCTCCTCCTCCCCCTCCTCTCCCCCTCCTCCTCCTCCTTCTCCTCCTCATCCCCTCCTCCTCCTCCTCTCCCTCTCCTCCTCCTCCTAATCCCCTCCTCCTCCTCCTCCTCCTCCTCCTCCCCCTCCTCATCCCCTCCTCCTCCCTCTCCTCCTCCTCCTCATCCCCTCCTTCTCCTCCTCCTCCACCTCCTCCTCTACCTGATTCTAATGGTGATTCTGATACAACCATAAATTCATACATTGTGCACCTAGGCTGAGAGGATGGAAGTTCAACATTTAGCTAGATGTAGTATGCTAATGTTAACTAGCTAACGTTGCCCTTGAAAGGAAGTTAGGCTAGCGAGCAAGCATTTTAGCCAGGTAGCCTAGAACAACAAAAACGTAAAGCGTGTACTGTGTGACAGTCATATAATTCATCTCATATGGCCTAGTAATACTGTAGAGCTTTTTTTACATCCACACAATATAGCTGGGTCACCCTGTACTGTCCCTAGGGGTCCACTGCCCTGCAGCGCCCCAACCCAACACACCCCACTCAGCTTTAGGGTCTTAGTGAAACATTCATTATTGGTTTCAGGTGTGTTAGGCCAAGGCCAGAGGGACAACTCACAGGACGGCAGACCCCCAGGGCAGGACTGAGCAACACAGTAGCTATTGAAAACATGACGTGGGCAATACAGACTTCCATATAAGGCATCCAGACCTTATTAAAGTTGCCCAGTATACACTTATAAGAGGTGAACTCAAGCAGTAGAAAGTTAGAGGTGATATTAAAGCACACACTATGTGTAACTTTGCTGCTCTGTCAGCAGTTTCCTGTGGGGGGTTTTCAAAATAAATAGGTAGGTAGCTGGGTTCAACTACTGATCGAAGATAACTTGCTAAGAAGTTTATCTCACATCATTGAAGTAAGGAACTAATGAGATAGAAGTCATATAGCCTAGCAGTATTTTTCCACTCTTCAGTCCACTCTTCATGACAGCAGACTTGTATAGCTCAGTGGAGCCCCAGTTAGAGACAGATATGATACCTGCAGTGATATTGATGATCCTGTTCTGGAGCACAGGTAGGATGCTGTTATACTGATATACACTTGTGACAGTTACTGAGATATGATTTGATATTGTAAGATATATGATCATTTACAGGGCTAGTAAATGAACATCCAACTGGAAGCAGACAGTAAAAATCTGTCTCAAAGCAGAACAATGATGTGATCACCTGTAAATGTACTTTACTGTAGCATAACTGTCCATCTGGGGACAGGCACTAATGTCAGTTAAGTTGTGATGATGGCATGCATCTGACTGTTGTATATTCAGTGTGTCAATGATTGATTGTATCTGTCCCTATGGAAATGAATGAGAGTATATATTATGTATCTATTTAATATTCGTCTTATGTTTTCTATGGCCTCCCATAGTTAAATAAAGGTTTAATTAAAGGTTCAATAGAGCAAGAGGAAGGGGGGTAGCTAGAGGTCTGTTACCCAAGTCAACTGAGTCAAGTTCAACAAGCCTGATGCTATATGTCAGGAAGAGAAAGAGAGAGAGAGAGAGAGAGAGAGAGAGAGGGAGGAGGGGAGGGTAGTAGAGAGAGAGGAGGGGACAGAGGACGGGAGGGGAGATAGAGAGGGAGATGTCAAAGGGCTGCGAGAGATGAGAGGAGGGGTGGGGGTCGGAGGAGAGCGTAGTGGAGAGAGAGGGGAGGGGAGGGGAGGGGAGGGGAGGGGAGGGGAGATAGAGATTTGTGGAGGAGAGAGAAAGATTAAGGGAAGGGAAATATATATTTTTAACTGACTTCTCACCAGTGATGTCATCCTAACTAGTAATCTTTTACACTCTTCCACTATTGGCCCAGCTCAGATTGACCTCTGACCTCTGGAACTGAACGATTGAGGAAAAGCTGATGTATTAAATTAGATAAACTGTAAACTCATCTGCAAAGAGAGGTTCACATGGAAGGGGAATGTGTGTACACATGGGTGTTGTTGCACCTTACCAACGATAAGTCTATCTTCCCCATCACATCATGAAAGGTGATGTTGATGTTCATTTCTCCTCTCTTAACTATATAAAAATGAGTTACCCTAGGTTTAGCTGTATTTCTACACACCCCATTTAGCCATACCCTAGGTTAAGCTGTATTTCTACACACCCCATTTAGCCATACCCTAGGTTTAGCTGTATTTCTACACACCCCATTTAGCCATACCCTAGGTTTAGCTGTATTTCTACACACCCCATTTAGCCATACTCTAGGTTTAGCTGTATTTCTACACACCCCATTTAGCCATACCCTAGGTTTAGCTGTATTTCTACACACCCCATTTAGCCATACCCTAGGTTTAGTTGTATTTCTACGCACCCCATTTAGCCATATCCTAGGTTTAGCTGTATTTCAACACACCCCATTTAGCCATACCCTAGGTTTAGCTGTATTTCTACACACCCCATTTAGCCATACCCTAGGTTTAGCTGTATTTCTACACACCCCATTTAGCCATACCCTAGGTTTAGCTGTATTTCTACACACCCCATTTAGCCATACCCTAGGTTTATTTGTATTTCTACACTAACACGCAGTCAACTGAATATCTTTTCATAACTGACTTCTCACCAGTGATGTCATCATAACCAGTAACCTTTTCCACTCTTCCATTCTTGGTCCGGCTCGGCTTGACCTCTGACCTATGAATTGAATGACTTCAACAACAGACAAACGCAAAGGTATTACATTATATATAAACTCATCTGCAAAGAGAGGTTCACCTTTCCACGGAAGGGGAATATGTGTACACATGGGTGTTGTTGCGTCATACCAACTATAAGCCTATCTTCTCCATCACATCATGTGTGTTGTTGCACCACACCAACTATAAGCCTATCTTCTCCATCACATCATGAAAGGTGATGTTGATGTTCATTTCTCCTCTCTTTTGCCCCTCCCCATCTCTCTCTCTCTCTCTCTCACTCTCTCTCTCAGTTCAATTCAAAGGGGTTTCATTGACATGGGAAACATATGTTACCATTGACAAAGCAAGTGAAATAAACAATCACAAACAGTAAACATTAAACACACAAAAGTTTCAAAAGAGAAAGACATTTGAAATGTTAGTAATTTAACTATATAAACAAATAAACAAATAAAAACGAGTGTATCAGTCCTGACCTGTATAGGCCGTCGGTCAATACACTGTAAATGAACTAGCTGGCTCCACTAGGGCCCTCTCAGCCAGCTGGCTCCACTAGGGCCTTCTCAGCCAGGTGGCTCCACTAGGGCCCTCTCAGCCAGGGGGCTCCACTAGAGCCCTCTCAGCCAGCTGGCTCCACTAGGGCCCTCTCAGCCAGGTGGCTCCACTAGGGCCCTCTCAGCCAGGTGGCTCCACTAGGGCCCTCTCCCCTCCACTAGGAAATTTCAAAATGTGTGCTCAGCAGTCACTCAATTAACCCATGTCAGCAACATTTTCTTTAGATTGGTAAATTAGTCTTGTAGTAAGAATGGTCGAATTACCGACCCGGTTGAGGCCCATTGATTATCAGTTATCATATTAAAAAAGGCAAACATTTACCTCCACCCTTTGGAAAAATGTGTAGAATTGCAGCAAACTTGCTTCAGAACGGCAACATTTTCTCTATGCCCCATGGCAAAATGTTCCAAATTGAAGGAAATTAACTTTAAAACGTACATTATTTTCAGAAAAATTACTTTTAAGTGGCACTGACCCAACAATGATACTCTCTGCTGGTGCCAATAAGATAGGCCTTACTGTTGTTCACTCAATTAAGTTGAGAATTTTGATAACTAAATAAAAGAAAGATTAAAGTATTTTCACTGCCTTCTCTTTACAGCAATAGACATTTGCTTTCCAAACTATGTTTTCCCGCGATTGTATTTGGAAATATTGCGATATGCCTGGCTGGGCCTCTGCTTTTCGCTGACAGTCTCAACTCAACAATTACCTGTCGAAATTGCGCACGATGCCTTTCCTTCTGACAGTAGGCAATGAGATTTAAAACAATCCACAACATATATATGTTTTAAAGAAGCTAATGAATGATCCTCTGTGGCCAAGTCATGCTTTAGTGGCCTATTTTGGAATGCTTTTCATTTTAGGCTAATC